>NW_021203613.1:0-1009 GCF_002162155.2 Triticum dicoccoides
GTGGTTCATCCGATGACAACATCGAGGAGCATGTGGGAGCCATCATGGGTATCCAGATCCCGCTGATGGTTATTGACTGAGAGCGTCTCGATCATGTCTGCATGTCTCCCGAACCCGTAGGGTCTACACACTTAAGGTTCGGTGACGCTAGGGTTATGAAGATATGGATATGCAGAAACCCGAATGTTGTTCGGAGTCCCGGATGAGATCCCGGACGTCACGAGGAGTTCCGGAATGGTCCGGAGGTAAAGAATTATATATAGGAAGTGCTATTTCGGGCATCGGGACAAGTTTCGGGGTTATCGGTATTGTACCGGGACCACCGGAAGGGTCCCGGGGGTCCACCGGGTGGGGCCACCTGTCCCGGGGGGCCACATGGGCTGTAGGGGGTGCGCCTTGGACATCATGGGCCAAGGGCACCAGCCCCTATAGGCCCATGCGCCTAGGGTTTCCCCCTAGGAGGAGTCCTAGTGGTGGAAGGCACCCCTAGGTGCCTTTGGGGGGAGGGAAACCTCCCCTAGGCCGCCGCCCCCCCCTAGTAGATCTCATCTACTAGGGCCGGCGCCCCCCCTGGCACCCCTATATATAGTGGGGGAGAGGAGGGACTTCACACACCAGCCCCTGGCGCCTCCACCTCCCCCCCGTTACGTCTCTCCCTCGTAGTCTCGGCGAAGCCCTGCTGCTGTGACGCCCTGCATCCACCACCACGCCGTCGTGCTGCTGGATCTTCATCAACCTCTCCTTCCCCCTTGCTGGATCAAGAAGGAGGAGACGTCTCCCGTCCCGTACGTGTGTTGAACGCGGAGGTGCCGTCCGTTCGGCGCTGGTCATCGGTGATTTGGATCACGTCGAGTACGACTACATCATCACCTTGCAAGCTTCCGCACGCGATCTACAAGTGGTATGTAGATGCAAACTCTCTCCCTAGACTCGTTGCTTAGATGAACTCATAGATGGATCTTGGTGAAACCATAGGAAAAATTTTAATTTTCTGCAACGTTCCCCAACA
>NW_021203614.1:0-709 GCF_002162155.2 Triticum dicoccoides
GGGGGAAAAACATCCGGGGAAGTTTTCCCGGTTCCGGACGTCTGTCAGACAGATGAACCGGAGAGGAAAGTTTGCAGGTTCGATAGGTTAGAGGCGTGTGGTGGACGAACGGACTGCGTATTCGGATTCGTCACGTCGTTCTGAGCAACTTTCATGTTGAAAATATTTTAATCCGGATTACGGATTAAAAGATATGATTTTTAAAAGATTTAATTAATTTCAGGAATTTAATTAATTATTTAATTAATTTCGAAAATGCTTTTATGACATCAGCATGATGTCATGCCGACATCATCAGTCAACAGGGTTGACCGAGTCAACCCTGACAGGTGGGTCCCGCATGTCATTCTCTAATATCTAATTAACCTAATCAGAGTTAATTAACATTAGTTAATTAGGTTAATTAGTGATTAGGGTTAATGAATCAGAATTAATTAGACTAATTAATTACTTACTTAATTAATTAATTAATTAATTAGTTAATTAGTTTTAATTCATTTTCATTTTATTTTTATTCCCTGCTTTAATTAAAAAAAACGTTCTGTTGTGTGGGGGGTGGGGCCCCCATGTCATTGGCCCCGAGGGGCAAACGGGCAAGCGGGCGCGCGGGGCGATGCCCGTTCGGGCGCACCCCAGGAGGACACGGTGCCCGCGCCCGCGCCCGAGGCCAACGGGGGCCGGGGCGGCCGAGGCCCAAGACGGCGGCCGG
>NW_021203615.1:0-1776 GCF_002162155.2 Triticum dicoccoides
TGATAATTTTTCATATATAAATTATTTAATTTGGAGTTACGGTTAATTTTCTATGATTTATTGAAGTTTTAGGCATTTTCTGGAATTTCAGAATTAAATTAAATCCAGAAAATACTTATTGCGTCAGCCCCACGTCACAGTGACGTCAGCAGGGTCAACTGGGCGCCTCCAGGTCAAACCTGACCTGTGGGACCCATATGTCAGTGTCACAGGAGTTAATCCCGGTCAAACCCAGCGCTGACTGGGGTTTGACCAGGGGTGGGGCCTACTGTCAGTGGGTCAGTGGCTTAACTAAAAGTAGTTATTAACTTAACCAAAGTTAGCAGGGGCCGGGCCCACCTGTCATGGACCTAGGGGAGGTCAAACCCCTGGTCAGCCGAGGCTAACACGCCGGCGGCTCGTCGCCGGTGAAGCCCAAGACGGCGGAGGGGGTCGGAATTCCTCCTCCGGCGACCAAATGGCCGGCGGAGGGCAGCTACGCGTAGCTGGGAGTCACCCGCATCCATTTGTGCAAACGGCAGGGGCTGAGGTGGCTCGAGCTCACCGGAACGGGGTCCGCGGCGGCGACCGGAGTTCGGGCCAGCACGGGCACGGGGCTACGCTTAGCGAGCGAGCGAGCTGAGAGGCTCGGCGGGCTCCTGGGAGATCCACGAGCTCGAGGTCGTGCTCGGACGCGAGTTCGGTGACCTGCAACGATGGCGGCGACATCGCCGGCGGAGCCGAGCTCGCGGCTCCGGTGGAATCGAGGCTACAGGGCGCAATCGAAGGGGAAAAGAGGGAGGGGAGGCGTGGGAGCTCACAGCGGTGCCGTAGGGGTGGTTAGCCGGCTCGGGGACGCGACGATGGTGGTGAATTGACGATGAAGATCCTCGGCGGCCGGCGGTGGAAACGGCGATGGTGGCGGCGTTGCAGCACGTCCGGGAGGTCCGTAGCTCAACGAGGAGGTGGAGGGGGTTGTGGCGGAGCTCGCAAGCACAGCGAGGGGTCGAGGGGGAGACGGTGGCTGCGGTGGTGCTCGTCGGTGGCGGCGGCTCCGCTCGGGTCCGAGAGGGAGAGAGAAACAGAGGAGGGGGAGAGCTCGCGAGGGAGTGAGGGGCGGTCGGGGAGGCGCGCGGCGTCGTCCGGGCGTCGCTGGGGAGGCCAGGGAAGAAGCAGGAGGTGGCTAGGGGGGGGGAAGCAGGAGGTGGCCGAGGCAGCGTCGGCGAGCGCCACGCCTCGCCTCTGCTCGTCCTCCTGGCAGAGGAGGAAGAGGACAAAGGAGGAGGAGGTGGGCTGGGCCGGCCACTTGGGCCGCCAGGTAAGCCCAGGTGAGATTCCTTCTCTCTCTCTGCTTTCTGTTTTATATTTCTGTTTTCTATTTTGTTCTGTTTTGTTTTAGTTTAGTAAAATACTAAACCATTTTAATAAATTCTGTAGTTTATTATGTGGTTTGCTAAAATATATACAAAGCCACTCACAAACTTCCAGAATTATTTGGAGTCATATTTAATATATATTAAATATAAATCCAAAGAAAATAGTTATTGGATTAATTCAAATGGCCAAAATAAATATCTCTGTGACTCCAGAAATATTGGTTTAAATTTTACCTCTCACCAATATTTCCATGGAATAACAGGAACATTTTCTTGGACTCATTTGAGAAGATTTAATTGTTGGTTGTTTTTTAGAGGTTTCTGAGGCTTTGAAAATTCCTCAATTCAATTTCATTTGAATTTAAACATGATGCTCACATGAGGCTAACCTAGAGCAATGCCTGAAGCTAGGGATGTGACA
>NW_021203616.1:0-1742 GCF_002162155.2 Triticum dicoccoides
GTCTGACAAGTCTGCAACATGAACGTTGCAGCCCGAAACGGGTCAGCACATGGAATATGCTGGCAATGTAACACATAGAGAGCAATGAAAGAATAAGACTATGCTACATGCATATTTGGCTGGTGGAAAGCTCTATGGTTACAGTTTTGCGTAAAGCCAATTTCCCCCTACAATAAAGGAATACATTTTATTTAACTATCAGGGTGGTTGTTAAACATTGAGAGTGTAGACACCCTCTCAATCCCAATTAAACATCATCATTAAAACCCAACAAAATTATTTAGAGTAACATGATGAGATTCACATGATAATCCAAGTACTAGATACACAAGACGTCCATAACCGGGGACACGGCTAACCATGATTAGTTTATACACTCTGCAGAGGTTTGCGCACTTTTCCCCACAAGACTCGATCTCTTCCATTGGGATTCTCGCACTACATGGTGTTTGAGAAACGGATGACCGAGACATAGTCTTTCAGAAGCACTCACACCTTACAAACGGGTAGACCGTTACACCTACTTTCCCCTACATCTGCTAGTCTACCACTGTAAGAGTTCGCACAACTTATTCAACTATGCTAGAGCCCATAGTAGCTTGTGGCTGCACACGGAAGTTTCTAGTATGAATAATCTCATGATCCCTTTGAGCCTGGGTGGCGGTCCAAAATAAAAACAGGCAATCGCTGGAATACCCAGGTGCCTCAATCCACCCAGATGTGTATTACGGTTGCCACCTTAGATAAACCATTAATTATCAAACTCACATCTGTCATGGATTTCACTCACCCAATCCACGTCTACTAGCATAGCATGGCATAATAAGCAAACATAGAAGTAACTCCCAAAGGTTTGATAATAAAATAGGTAATAGGTACTACCTCATCTACTTCCCAAACCCACAATTTAATTAGATCCTAATCATGCAATGTGGTGAGGATTGATCTAATGCAATAAAAACTAGGTAATAGGAAGTATGATCAAAGTGTTACTTGCCTTGTTGATGATCCGCAAAACCTAGCGATTCGAAGTAGCAAGCGGCGCACTCCGGGTACTCTATCGCAAACAAACAAGCATACAATAAGTACTCGACTAATGCACAGGTAAAACTCAAATAAGATATCTAACCAGAAAGTTCAACTTAAGAACTCCGGTTGGCAAAAAGAATCAAATCGAACGAAGCAACGAAAGACAAACGGCAAAAGAAACAAGCTTCGTTTACTATTCTGGATCTAGGTCAAATTTTACAGAGGCAAAAACTGGTTTGAGTTGGTTAAACGGAAAGAGGGTTTCGAGACGAAACTCCAGGCGCTTGAATCGCCTGATTTCGATAAACGAGCGAAAAGTTATACTAGAACGAAAATCGGATCAGAAATCACGATCAGAAAAATCGCGGATTTAGTCCGAGAAAAAGAAAAACGACGAACAGATTAACGAACGAACGTTCGTTATCTGGATCTAAACGATGAACACGTTCGTTAAAACGAACGAATGAGCGAACGCTCGCTAATTAACTAAACCGAGAAAAAAACCGATCTATCTAAAAAACGAATAAAAAACCCGGTGAAAACCAACAGTTTTCTAAAAAACGATGGGCGGCGGCGGGGCTCCGGCGGCGGCGGGGCGGCGGCGGCGGCTAGGGCGGGCGGGCGGCGGCGGCTTTGGGCTGAGGCGGCCCGGGTGGCGCGCTATATAAAGCCCCCGACCAGGCGGAGTCCTGGTCGGACACGGCCCAAGGTCG
>NW_021203617.1:0-2501 GCF_002162155.2 Triticum dicoccoides
GTAAGCTTGAGGAAGAAGTATATGTTGCTCAACCCCCAGGTTTTGAAGATCCAAAGAATCCGGACAAAGTCTTCAGACTCAACAAGGCCCTCTATGGCCTCAAGCAGGCCCCTCGGGCGTGGTATGATACTTTGAAGGAATTCTTTGTGAAGAATGGCTTCACACCCGGTTCACTCGACCCTACTCTCTTTACTAAATCTTATGATGGTGAACTATTTGTGTGCCAAATATACGTTGATGATATTATCTTTGGTTGTACTGACCTACGTTATAGTGATGAATTTGCCTATATGATGAGTGAAGAATATCAAATGTCTATGATGGGAGAGTTGAAATTCTTCTTAGGTCTCCAAATTCGTCAACAGCACAATGGCATATTCGTATCTCAGGAGAAATACCTCAAGGTTGTTCTGAGGAAATTCGGCATGTAAGATTGCAAAGGCGTCAAAATTCCTATGCCCACAAATGGCCATCTATGCACTGATGAAAATGGTATTGACTTCGATCACAAGGTATACCGCTCCATGATTGGTTTTTTATTTTACCTATGTGCATCTAGGCCAGATATAATGCTTAGTGTTTGCATGTGTGCCCGATTTCAAGCTGCACCGAAGAAATCACACCATAAGACTGTGAAGCATATTCTTCGATATCTAGCTCACACACCAACACTAGGATTATGGTACCCCAAGGGCTCTACTTTTGATCTCGTCGGATATTCTCACTTTGACTATGCTGGTGATCATGTGGACCGCAAGTCAACATCTGGTACTTGTCATTTCCTTGGATGATCTTTGGTCTGTTTGTCCTCGAAGAAACAGAACTGCGTATCACTGTCTACTGCAGAAGCTGAGTGCATTGCTGCCGGTTCTTGCTGTGCTCAACTGCTATGGATGAAGCAAACCCTCAAGGACTATGGCATCAACGTGAAGAATGTGCCTCTCCTCTGTGACAATGAGAGTGCTATCAAGATTGCTCACAACCCAGTTCCGCACTCGAAGACAAAGCACATTCAGATTCGTCATCACTTTCTTCGTGATCATGTGTTTAAGGAAGACATCTCCATCGAGCACGTGAAGACTGAAGAACAGCTAGCCGATATCTTCACAAAGCCCTAGGATGAGAAGAGATTTAGCAAGTTGCGGTGCGAGCTAAATATCCTAGAATCTTCAAATGTTCTTTGAAAAAGGACACTCATCCTAACACTTATGCAAAATTGATGACTTAGATGTGCAACACATGAAGAAACGTTTTTCTTCAATCAATGAAGAATAACACTCTAAGTGTTAAGAAATTAATGAATAATTTGATTCTCAGAACCCTACGACAATTGTACGCGGTGTTTGAAATCATCATTCTAATACGATGGGTCACGCCACCACCAAAGTTGAAAATCTTCATTTTTGAAATTCTTCAGTTTTTCAAATTCTTCAACTTTGCAAAATGTTCACCGTTTCCGTCGTTTTTCTTCATTGGCTATATATATATATATGAGTTTACGTTCTCTACAGCATTCACTTATGGCTATTTCTTCAAGTTGCATTTTCTGCTAAGTGATTGTGATCCAACCCTTTCCCCTCTATGCTATACTCAACCCAATCTATTCACAAATTCTTCATGTGCGTTCTATTTGAAACTCGTTCAAAATTTTCACTGTGTCCTTGTCAGCTGAAGAATTTGCGAACAGAACTATTAACTAATCTTATCCAAAATTTTCGGTTTTTGCCGCTCAAACCGTTCCGCATCCCACGATAGATTTATCTATTCACCCACGATCAAACATGATCTCCACTTCTCAGTACGTGGGTGACACATGTCAAGCGGATGAGAAGGGTCAGGGGCATGTTCATCCTAAATCTTCGGGCAAACAGTTTTTCACTGCGACTATAAATACCCCCTCTCCCCTTCCGCACTTCCTTTACTCCGCTCGACCACTCTCTCTCTCTCGCTTGAGCTTCTCAAACCCTAGCGCCGCCGCTACTCCCTCGTCGCCGGTAAGGAAGAGCTTCACTGCCTCGACCTCGTCGCCGTCGTACTCGCGCCGGCCACGGAAATCTTCACTCCGCCGCCGCCGTAGCTGTCTTCCTCCATCGACTTAGGGCGTGGAAGATCTGAACTGCGAGCTTCAAATATACACTTCTCCGTTCGTCATGTTCTTCATCCAGGGTAATTAAAAGGTACTTTTACTGCCCCCTTTGATTCAAATTTTCTCTACAAAATCTTCAAAGGTGTTTTATTCTTCAAATCCTCACACACAAAACACCTCACTAGTCATCTGTTCTTGATTCGTTTCTCTAAGCATCATTTTTCTTCAAGATTCCTCAATTGTGTGGATCCTCGATCTATACAACTCTGGAACCTAAGACAAATAATGCTTAGTGTTCAAGGCTCATCTGGTCAAATTCCTCAAACTTGTTCTATTTGAAAAACCTTCTGAGAACGCATATGACCTCTCCAAATTCCTCGCAACTATACTCTGTTCACAGGTACTCATGTCCACT
>NW_021203618.1:0-1101 GCF_002162155.2 Triticum dicoccoides
TATCATGAACAAGGAAATATAATAATAATGCTTTTATTATTGCCTCTAGGGCATATTTCCAACAGTCTCCCACTTGCACTAGAGTCAATAATCTAGTTACATTGTGATGAATCGAACACCCATGGAATTCTGGTGTTGATCATGTTTTGCTCTAGGGAGAGGTTTAGTCAACGGATCTGCTACATTCAGGTCCGTATGTACTTTACAAATCTCTATGTCTCCATCTTGAACATTTTCACGAATGGAGTTGAAGCGACGCTTGATGTGCCTTGTCTTCTTGTGAAACCTGGGCTCCTTGGCAAGTGCAATAGCTCCAGTGTTGTCACAGAAGAGCTTGATCGGCCCCGACGCATTGGGTATGACTCCTAGGTCGGTGATGAACTCCTTCACCCATATTGCTTCATGTGCTGCCTCCGAGGCTGCCATGTACTCCGCTTCACATGTAGATCCCGCCACGACGCTTTGCTTGCAACTGCACCAGCTCACTGCTCCACCATTCAAAATATACACGTATCCGGTTTGTGACTTAGAGTCATCCAGATCTGTGTCGAAGCTAGCGTCGACGTAACCCTTTACGACGAGCTCTTCGTCACCTCCATAAACGAGAAACATTTCCTTAGTCCTTTTCAAGTACTTCAGGATATTCTTGACCGCTGTCCAGTGTTCCTTGCCGGGATTACTTTGGTACCTTCCTACCAAACTTACGGCAAGGTTTACATCAGGTCTGGTACACAGCATGGCATACATAATAGAACCTATGGCTGAGGCATAGGGGATGACGCTCATCTCTTCTATATCTTCTGCCGTGGTCGGACATTGAGCTGAGCTCAATTTCATACCTTGCAACACAGGCAAGAACCCCTTCTTGGATTGATCCATATTGAACTTCTTCAATATCTTATCAAGGTATGTGCTTTGTGAAAGACCTATGAGGCGTCTTGATCTATCTCTATAGATTTTGATGCCTAATATATAAGCAGCTTCTCCAAGGTCCTTCATTGAAAAACTTTTATTCAAGTAGGCCTTGATGCTGTCCAAGAGTTCTATATCATTTCCCATCAAAAGTATGTCATCTACATATAATATGAGAAATGCTACAGA
>NW_021203619.1:0-1106 GCF_002162155.2 Triticum dicoccoides
GAGAGGCTACTAAAGATAAACAACTAGATGGTCAGATCCCACACATACCAAGCATTTCAATAACATACACACAATATGCTCGATATGTGCAAATACAACATGGCATCACAACATGACTCTACGACTCAAGTAATTTATTCAATAGGCTCCGAGGAGCGCGATATTACAATCATGGGTCTCATGACCCAACAATCAGAGCATACAAGTCAAAGCACAAGCGGAAGCTATCATGTCTGAGTACAGACATCTATAAATGAAAAAGGCTGAGAAGCCTGACTATCTATCAGATCCTGCCGAGGGCACAAGATCGTAGCTGAGGTATCAAGCTAAACGTCGAAGTCCACGTGGAACTACTAGCGAGACCGAAGTCTCTCTGCAAAAACATAAAATAGGCAAACGTGAGTACAAATGTACCCAGCAAGACTTACATCAGAACTAACTACATATGCATCATTGTCAACAAAGGGGATGGTGGGGTTTAACTGCAGCAAGCCAGCTTTGACTCGGTGGCTATCCTGAACTACGACTGCAAGTAACTCTTTTGAGGTGGCGCACACGAGTCCACATATTCACCATATCAATACACCACTATGGATCCGCTTCCGTCTCCCTGCGAGAACGCCATCCATAGCACTCACGCTTATCTTGCGCATTTTAAAGTATCCACTTTCACTTGTCTATGAACTGATATAAGCAACCCAGAAGTCCTTTTCCGCGGACACGGCTATTCGAATAGATGATATTAACCCTGCAGGGGTGTACTTCTTCACACACGCTCTCACCACTTACCGCCGTTTACACGACATGTACTCGGCAACCTTCAAGCGGAAGCCCAACGTGGGTGTCGGCCACGGCCTGCCTAAACACTCAAGTCTCTAGTCCAGGTTTATCGCCTATTCGGGTTCCATCCATGAGGAGATCCGGCCGGAGTTTCGCTCACAGCCCCAAACGATGTGAACAGGGTTCCGTGACACCAAACGGGCGCCCGGTTTACCCGGCCACGTGCCTACCGCATCACAGCCCACCCCTACGGTCAGCGCTGCGCACGGCCTCCAGCATACTACAAACACCAGAAACTACTTGCAACTCCTGGACAGAGGACAAGG
>NW_021203620.1:0-1086 GCF_002162155.2 Triticum dicoccoides
TCCCCACAGTGTGAGTACAGTTTTCAGGAACTGAAAAGGCGCCTGACTTCTGCTCCCATACTTGTGCCACCGGATTTCACTAAAGACTTTATTATCTACTGCGACGCCTCACGACAGGGACTAGGTTGCATTCTTATGCAGGATCGTCATGTGATTGCCTATGCATCTCGACAGTTGCATCCACATGAGGAGAATTATCCTACACATGATCTAGAGCTTGCAGCCGTAGTCTATGCACTCAAGACCTGGCGACATTACCTCCTTGGTAAACGTTGCGAGATTTACACCGATCACCAGAGTCTCAAGTATATCTTCACCCAACCGGATCTGAACCTTAGGCAAAGACGTTGGTTGGAGTTGATCACAGATTATGATCTAGGGATTACCTACACCCCAGGCAAAGCCAATGTCATGGCCGATGCTCTAAGCCGTAAATTTTATTGCAACAATCTCATGTTGCAGCAAGGCCAACCACTTCTCCATGAGGAATTCTGTAAGCTTAACCTTCACATAGCTCCTCGCGGATTCCTTTCTACTCTGGTGGCGAAACCTGATCTTGAAGATCGGATTATCGCTGCTCAAAAGCAAGACACAGGAATTTCTCGGATCAAGAGAAACATTACGAAGGGAGTTGGTGGATGTTTCTTTATGGATGATCGTGGTGTTGTTTTCTTTGAGAATCGCTTGGTGGTTCCCAAGAATCAACATCTGCGACATTTGATCCTTAAGGAGGCGCATGAATCTCCTCTCACGATTCATCCCGGTAGTACTAAGATGTATCAGGACCTACGCCAGAGGTTCTGGTGGACTAGGATGAAGAGAGAAATCGCTGAGTTCATTGCTAAATGTGACATTTGTCGTCGCGTTAAGGCAGAGCATCAAAGACCTGCTGGCACCCTTCAGCCTTTAGCTATTCCTGAGTGGAAATGGGATAAAGTTGGTATGGACTTCATTACCGGCTTTCCCAGGACCAAGAAAGGGAATAACGCTATCTTCGTAGTCGTTGATCGTCTTTCCAAAGTGGCTCACTTCCTTCCTGTTCGAGAGAGTATCACTGCTAGTCAGCTTGCTGACTTATATATTTCT
>NW_021203621.1:0-1014 GCF_002162155.2 Triticum dicoccoides
AGCCCAGGTCAAACTGACCAGTGGGTCCTCCGTGTCAGTGACTAACCTAACTAACTGGGTTAGTTAGCGTTTTAACTTAAACTAACCTAGATTAATTAGGCGGGCTGGTCCCGCATGTCAGTGACACAGGGAAGGTCAAACCCCGGTCAAATGGCCCAAACAGGCCGGCGGCTCAACGCCGGCGGCAACAGGCACGGCGGAGGGCTTCGGGATCGCTCCTCCGGCGACCATTCGGGCGGCGGAGAGGCTCTACGGGTAGCTGGGAGGGCGCCGCGTCTTCCTGTGGAGTCGGTTGGGGTCGGGGCGGCCGGAATCGGCGCCGGCGTCGACCTAGGTGGCCGCCGGAGTTCGGCCAAGGTCGAACGCGGAGCTGCGGTGCACTAGAGGGGAAACGGAAAGGCTCTGTGGGCTCCTGGGAGGGCGGCGAACTCAGTAACGTGCTCGGGCGCTAGCTGGGGTGACCCTGGCCACGGCAGCGCCATGACCGGCAGCGAGGAGCAATCGGCTCCGGTGAGAAGGCGGCTGGAGTGCGGGAACGAGCGCGGGGAGAAGGGGAAATGGAAGAGGAGCTCACAGCGAGGTCGATGAGCAGCTCGGTGGTCTCGGGGAGGCGGCGGAGGTGGCGAATTGACCGCGGTGAACTTCGGTGGCCGGCGACGGAAACGGCGATGGTGGCGGCGTTGCAGCACGTCCGGGAGGTCCGTAGCTCAACGAGGAGGTGGAGGGGGTTGTGGCGGAGCTCGGAAGCGGGTCGGGGAGGCGAGGGGAGGCCAGTGGCTACGGTGATGCCCGTCGGCGGCGGCGGTGGTTCTCGGGTGAGAGGGAGAGAGAGCAGGGGGAGAAGAGGAGGGCGAGGGAGAGTGAGAGCGGTGCGGGGCAGCTGCGTGGCTTCGTCCGGGGCATCGAGGGAGTCCGGGGGAAGCAGGAGGTGGCCAGCAGGGGGGAGGTGGCGCGCGCGCGTGCCGGCGAGCGTCGGGCACACGCCCTCGTCCTTCTGTCCGAGGAGGAAGACGA
>NW_021203622.1:0-1013 GCF_002162155.2 Triticum dicoccoides
CTTAATTGGACTCCACCTGAATCGGTCAAGCAAGTTCGGAGTTTTCTGGGCTTAGCGAGCTATTGTCGTCGCTTTGTCGAGAACTTCTCCAAAGTTGCCAAACCTCTAACCGAACTCCTCAAGAAAGATAAGAAGTTCGAATGGACTCCACAATGTGAGCACAGCTTTCAGGAACTGAAAAGACGCCTGACCTCTGCTCCCGTACTGGTACCGCCAGACTTCTCCAAGGACTTTGTTATCTACTGCGACGCCTCGCGACAAGGACTAGGTTGCATTCTCATGCAAGATCGACACGTAATTGCTTACGCTTCACGGCAATTGCACCCACATGAGGAGAATTATCCTACTCATGATCTAGAGCTTGCAGCCGTAGTCTATGCACTTAAGACCTGGCGACATTACCTCCTCGGTAATCGTTGCGAAATATTCACTGATCACCAAAGTTTGAAGTACATCTTCACCCAACCGGATCTGAACCTCAGGCAAAGACGTTGGGTTGAATTGATCACAGACTTCGACCTAGGAATAACCTACACCCCAGGGAAAGCCAACGTCATGGCTGATGCGCTAAGCCGTAAATCTTATTGTAACAACCTGATGTTACAACAAAGTCAACCGCTTCTCCATGAGGAATTTCGGAAGCTTAACCTTCACATTGTACCTCAAGGTTTTCTTTCCACCTTGGTGGCAAAACCTACCCTTATGGATCAGATTATCAAAGCACAGAAGGTAGATCCGGGAATCTCCCGCATCAAGAGAAACATTCAGAAAGGAATTGCGAATTGCTTCTCCATTAATGATCAAGGGGTCGTATACTTCGGGAATCGACTAGTGGTTCCCAAAGTGCGAAACCTGAGGCGTTTGATCCTTAAGGAAGCTCATGAATCTCCTCTCACCATTCATCCCGGTAGTACTAAGATGTATCAGGACCTACGCCAGAGGTTCTGGTGGACTAGGATGAAGAGAGAAATTGCTCAGTATATTGCTAATTGCGACGTCTGTCGTCGTGTAAA
>NW_021203623.1:0-1227 GCF_002162155.2 Triticum dicoccoides
GTAGAATCTTGATGATTGTGGAAATGCTCAAGTTCTTGAGAGCACGCACAAGCGCTACGTGTTATCATCGGCTCTAATTGGGATGCTCTCAGTTCCCTCGGCAATGCTGTGACCTTCTCAAACAGTGAATTCACTCCCTGTTGTTGGGTTCTTCCCCAGCTACCAGAATCATTCCCAGCATTTGCATTTTGTTCCCAGCTTGCACCGCCAATGTGCCATTCTACCATGGGTTTCTTCCATTTCCGGTGATAAGCAAATTCATCCATTACGTTGTCTTCAACAAGGTAATCCACATCATCCAAGTCCGAGTATGCCATTCTACCGACCCCCGCCAATCGATTGCTGTGATTTGCCTTAGGCTGGTTTAAAGAGTTTCAATGATCTCTGAATCAAAGGTAATTCTTTTTGCCACTTAAGGCAATAATCTACGAATCACCCCCTCCAGGATGTTTCGTCGTGGTATCATGGCAACTCAACTCCTCGCTACGTGGGCAATCGTTTACCACCTTCTTAAGCGTGAAATTGTTGTCCACCTAGTGAACCTTCGTCATCCGTTTCTTTCCACCCCTCTTGATGTGTATCTCGTGTCTCAACCCGAGAGATGGCTCTATGTCTCATTCCGTGAGTTGTTCGGTCTTCTAGAAGATCGATCCTGCTAGAGTTTCCCTTTCCTCTCATTGTCATGTCAATTGGAGTTCTCAGAACAAGACGACAAGACAAAGATGGTGATCGAAACAACGTTCAATTGAAGTGCACCCTGGATCGTGAAGATTATACTAGTTTGCGTTATCCCTTCACCTTACCCTACGCTTGAATCTCGAGACGAGATTTTTGTTTAGTGGGGGTGAGTTGTCACAGCCCCAGTTCAGCCCTTGCTTGACTTTGCTTGTTCATCATGCCATCATGTTTAAATTCCAAAGAAATTTGAAATGGGGATTGTTGAAACCCTAGCACCAAATGAAATTTAACTAGGTTCAATAAAAATATTCTCAATAACCCAGAATGCCCTTTGGAAATGTTCATAATTTCTGTTAAAGGTGAAAACCTCTTCCAAAAATGATGAACATATTTATAGGCTATTCCTGGATTTTTGAATTAAATTATATAGTATTTGCATTTGGGCATTTAAATGCTATTAAATATTTCAAATGCTCAAATAATCATAAACTAAAATGTTTACTGTTGGATATTTTCTAAACAGTAGCCATGATTAGTTTCATGATTTTT
>NW_021203624.1:0-1011 GCF_002162155.2 Triticum dicoccoides
GAAGCCGTAGGTGCCAACCCCGCATCTCCGCAGCCGTTGTAGCCTCGACCCCGAGCTCAACCGAGCTCCGGCAGCCGCCACGGTCGTCGCCGTCGTCGGTACCGGCCACCTCAGGCACGGCCACCACCACCGTTCGACGCGCGGGAGCAAGGGCTCTCCAACGAGCCCAAGCACGGCCTCGCCCGTGCCCTGTAGCGCGTTTCCGCATCGCGCCGCCGTCTCGGGCCCCGCCGGCGTCATGTCGCCGGTGGGTTTGACCTGTTTGACCTGGGGTTTGACCCCCCCAGGGTCACTGACGCGTGGGCCCCGTCGGCCAGGTGGTCAGATTAGTGCTAATCACCGCTTAATTAACCCCCCTGACACTGACAGTGGGCCCCAGCGCCACTAACCCCTAATTAGGAATAATTTAACCCTGTTAAACCCCCCCTGTCACTGACGTGTGGACCCCACACGCCAGGTTTGACCCCAGCCAGCCGCAGTTGACCACTGATGTCATGCTGACGTCATGCTGGCGCAATATACATATTTCTGGATTTAATTTTAATCAGGAAATTCCAGAATATTATTTAAACTTCAAAAATTCATAACTTTTATTCTGTAACTCCAAATTAGACAAATTATATATGAAAAATGATCAGAAAAATCCAATCTATCCATCTGTACTATTTTCATGCATGATTAAACAAGTTAACCTGATGTTTTAAGCAGAACAAGGAAAAGCACTTTAAAAGGCCATGTTTGAGTTTGAAATTTGAATCTTTGATTCAAATTGGTTCAAACCCTTCTGGTTTTAGTTGCATTAGCCCAACACACTCATATTGCCATGTTTCATGCATGCATCATATTGTTGCACATTGTTTGGTGATGGTTGTGTATCGGTGTCCTTGCGACAGGTTCTGCCTCCGAGGAGTACCGTGATTACCCTAACGAAGAACTGTATCAGTGCATCGAACCATCAGGCAAGCAACCAACCAGTTGATCATATCGATACAATCCCATGTTCTCGCTCCT
>NW_021203625.1:0-2501 GCF_002162155.2 Triticum dicoccoides
GTAAGCTTGAGGAAGAAGTATATGTTGCTCAACCCCCAGGTTTTGAAGATCCAAAGAATCCGGACAAAGTCTTCAGACTCAACAAGGCCCTCTATGGCCTCAAGCAGGCCCCTCGGGCGTGGTATGATACTTTGAAGGAATTCTTTGTGAAGAATGGCTTCACACCCGGTTCACTCGACCCTACTCTCTTTACTAAATCTTATGATGGTGAACTATTTGTGTGCCAAATATACGTTGATGATATTATCTTTGGTTGTACTGACCTACGTTATAGTGATGAATTTGCCTATATGATGAGTGAAGAATATCAAATGTCTATGATGGGAGAGTTGAAATTCTTCTTAGGTCTCCAAATTCGTCAACAGCACAATGGCATATTCGTATCTCAGGAGAAATACCTCAAGGTTGTTCTGAGGAAATTCGGCATGTAAGATTGCAAAGGCGTCAAAATTCCTATGCCCACAAATGGCCATCTATGCACTGATGAAAATGGTATTGACTTCGATCACAAGGTATACCGCTCCATGATTGGTTTTTTATTTTACCTATGTGCATCTAGGCCAGATATAATGCTTAGTGTTTGCATGTGTGCCCGATTTCAAGCTGCACCGAAGAAATCACACCATAAGACTGTGAAGCATATTCTTCGATATCTAGCTCACACACCAACACTAGGATTATGGTACCCCAAGGGCTCTACTTTTGATCTCGTCGGATATTCTCACTTTGACTATGCTGGTGATCATGTGGACCGCAAGTCAACATCTGGTACTTGTCATTTCCTTGGATGATCTTTGGTCTGTTTGTCCTCGAAGAAACAGAACTGCGTATCACTGTCTACTGCAGAAGCTGAGTGCATTGCTGCCGGTTCTTGCTGTGCTCAACTGCTATGGATGAAGCAAACCCTCAAGGACTATGGCATCAACGTGAAGAATGTGCCTCTCCTCTGTGACAATGAGAGTGCTATCAAGATTGCTCACAACCCAGTTCCGCACTCGAAGACAAAGCACATTCAGATTCGTAATCACTTTCTTCGTGATCATGTGTTTAAGGAAGACATCTCCATCGAGCACGTGAAGACTGAAGAACAGCTAGCCGATATCTTCACAAAGCCCTAGGATGAGAAGAGATTTAGCAAGTTGCGGTGTGAGCTAAATATCCTAGAATCTTCAAATGTTCTTTGAAAAAGGACACTCATCCTAACACTTATGCAAAATTGATGACTTAGATGTGCAACACATGAAGAAACGTTTTTCTTCAATCAATGAAGAATAACACTCTAAGTGTTAAGAAATTAATGAATAATTTGATTCTCAGAACCCTACGACAATTGTACGCGGTGTTTGAAATCATCATTCTAATACGATGGGTCACGCCACCACCAAAGTTGAAAATCTTCATTTTTGAAATTCTTCAGTTTTTCAAATTCTTCAACTTTGCAAAATGTTCACCGTTTCCGTCGTTTTTCTTCATTGGCTATATATATATATATGAGTTTACGTTCTCTACAGCATTCACTTATGGCTATTTCTTCAAGTTGCATTTTCTGCTAAGTGATTGTGATCCAACCCTTTCCCCTCTATGCTATACTCAACCCAATCTATTCACAAATTCTTCATGTGCGTTCTATTTGAAACTCGTTCAAAATTTTCACTGTGTCCTTGTCAGCTGAAGAATTTGCGAACAGAACTATTAACTAATCTTATCCAAAATTTTCGGTTTTTGCCGCTCAAACCGTTCCGCATCCCACGATAGATTTATCTATTCACCCACGATCAAACATGATCTCCACTTCTCAGTACGTGGGTGACACATGTCAAGCGGATGAGAAGGGTCAGGGGCATGTTCATCCTAAATCTTCGGGCAAACAGTTTTTCACTGCGACTATAAATACCCCCTCTCCCCTTCCGCACTTCCTTTACTCCGCTCGACCACTCTCTCTCTCTCGCTTGAGCTTCTCAAACCCTAGCGCCGCCGCTACTCCCTCGTCGCCGGTAAGGAAGAGCTTCACTGCCTCGACCTCGTCGCCGTCGTACTCGCGCCGGCCACGGAAATCTTCACTCCGCCGCCGCCGTAGCTGTCTTCCTCCATCGACTTAGGGCGTGGAAGATCTGAACTGCGAGCTTCAAATATACACTTCTCCGTTCGTCATGTTCTTCATCCAGGGTAATTAAAAGGTACTTTTACTGCCCCCTTTGATTCAAATTTTCTCTACAAAATCTTCAAAGGTGTTTTATTCTTCAAATCCTCACACACAAAACACCTCACTAGTCATCTGTTCTTGATTCGTTTCTCTAAGCATCATTTTTCTTCAAGATTCCTCAATTGTGTGGATCCTCGATCTATACAACTCTGGAACCTAAGACAAATAATGCTTAGTGTTCAAGGCTCATCTGGTCAAATTCCTCAAACTTGTTCTATTTGAAAAACCTTCTGAGAACGCATATGACCTCTCCAAATTCCTCGCAACTATACTCTGTTCACAGGTACTCATGTCCACT
>NW_021203626.1:0-1169 GCF_002162155.2 Triticum dicoccoides
AACCCCATGCACACGGCGTAGTGCGGCGCCGTCTTCCTAGACGGATCCGGAAAGAGGGAGATGCCATACTACCATCCCGAGTGGATTAGACCATTTTGAACCAACTAAATCTATACAAGATGAAGTACTCATGCAATTTTTATGAAACTATAGAAATTTGAAAGAATTTTCAGAGAGGATTCACGAATCTAATTGGATGGAAATGACCACAAACCAGAGGATCCCAACATAGTGATGAAATGACATCGAGGAAGGAATCTGTGGGCATGGGGTCATGCAGAGAAGGTCGAGGTGACAACAGTGGCTGCAAAAGCGTCACAGGACGAAAGGGGTGGGGTCAGTGAGGAGTGGGAACCCTAACCCTCTCGCGGACCACTTCTTACCAACCCAAAAATTGCTACCCTGTGTGCATGAGCTAAAGACCCCGTGTGCACAAAGCTCCGTGCACACAGTACAAACCTCGTGCACATGGGGTGTCTAGAGGCTCGAGAAGCCACTTTAGGGGAAGGCTCCCGAGAGACTCTTTGTTATTTGGTTGCAGGGTTGTTTGAGAGAGACCATCTTCATCCTATGCCTCCCGCGAATTGATAAACCTTAGGCCATCCACTTGAGGGAAATTTGCTACTGTCCTACAAACCTCTGCACTTGGAGGCCCAACAACGTCTCCAAGGAGAAGGTTGCATAGTAGACATCAAGCTCTTTTCTAGCGTCGTTGCCGGGGAGGTGAGTGCTTGAAGGTATATCTTTAGATCTTGCAATCGAATCTTTTAGTTTCTTGTTTTATCACTAATTTGGTCTATAAAAGAAAACTACAAAAAAATGGAATTGAGGGTGCCTCATATGCTTCATCTTTTTAATATCTTTCATGAAAATAAGGATTCCGATAATTGTGCTCAATTGCTAGAGGAAGAATGCATTAGAATGTTTGGCACTAAATCTTTGAATGATGAGCATGATTGCAATGTTGTTAGTATGAACTCTTTGAATATCCATAGTACTAATGACGATTGCACTAGTTATGATGAAAATGTCTATTATAAGCATATCAATTTTTGTGGAGTGCATAGAGTTTGCAAGTACACACCAAATAGAGAAGATAGATTTTGCAAAAGGCATAAGTATTTAGAAACTAAATGGTTGCAAGAAAGGCTAGATGCTTATGCTAAAAA
>NW_021203627.1:0-1737 GCF_002162155.2 Triticum dicoccoides
GACTCGCCTAAGTTATAAAAATCCTACCGAGTGAAGAGCAACCCTCTCACTCGGGGGCTTAGCTGCAGTCCAAGCACTCGCCTAAGTTATAAAAATCCTACCGAGTGAAGAGCAGCCCTCTCACTCGGAGGCTTAGCTGCAGTCCAAGGACTCGCCTAAGTTATAAAAATCCTACCGAGTGAAGAGCAACCCTCTCACTCGGAGGCTTAGCTGCAGTCCAAGCACTCGCCTAAGTTATAAAAATTCCACCGAGTGAAGAGCAACCCTCTCACTCGGGGGCTTAGCTGCAGCCATGTGCTCGCCTAAGTTATAAAAATACTACCGAGTGGTAAGCCTGACTTCCACTCGGAGGTTTAGCTGCGGCCCAGTGCTCGCCTAAGTGGACCGCAGGATAAGTCGATTGCAATAAAGGCGCCTTGCTTTGAACCTGCAAAAGACATTTCGAGCCGAAGGCAATCGTATTCAAGCACCAAATCCAAGTTTGAATCGACATCTAAAGGAACCGAAAGTGCTCAGGCATCAAGCCTGTTAAGGTTTGTCGGTTACAATTCCACTCGGCATACCGAGGCAAATTTAAAGCGTCGAGCCAGAAGAAGTTTTTTACCCCTCCTGTGGAGGGCTGGAAGGTGCAACAAATTCATCAAGGTCAATCCCGTCGGCGATCCGAGTGGCAGCTGCAAGGAAAGTTTCCATAAAGGACCTGAAGTCGTGCTTCTTGGTATTGGCCACCCGAAGGGCCGCCAGCTTCTCTTCTCGCGCATCTTTGCAGTGGACTCGGGCCAGACACAGAGCGACATCTGCACCACACCGAGCCGAGGACTTCTTCCACTCCTGCACTCGACCAGGGATCGTGTTCAAGCGTGCCATCAGCGACTCAAGGTCATTCTGAAGTGTCTCCTCAGGCCAGAGCGCCGAGTCGATGCAAGATGTGGCGGCCTTCAGCCTTGCGAGATAGTCCACGACAGCTGCAACACGAGACTCCAGTCGGAAAACATCCATGGCAACTTCGTCGTTCACCGGAGAATTGACGGGGTCGAGGTTTGGCTCCAGTCGGCTAGTTTCTTCTTCAAAGTTTTGACAAAATTCTGCAAGGATGATCACTAAGTCAAGGGGATAGTCGAATGGAAAAAGCCACAATTGGAAATATTTGCCAAACGTGGAGGTTTACCTTCAAGCATAAGAAACAGCTTCTTGGCAAGGCCACTCAGGAAGGCCTCCAGTTCAGTTTTCTTCTCAGTCAATTTGCTGACTTGGTCGGTCAGGGCAGCTTTATCAGTTTTCAGTCGACTGACCTCCTTGTTGGCAATCCCAAGAGCAGCTTTCAGATTGGTATTGTCTTGTTCGAGCTCGGTGACTGAAGCTAACTTCTCGTCAGCAAGCTTGATCTTCTCAGCTAGCTCAAGGTCTTTCTTCTGCTGGGCCTCCCTTACCTTACCTACAAGTTACAGCAAGATCAGATTTTGAAACAAGCAAGGGGAAAAGCAGTCGTCAGGGTCTCACCAAACATACCTTCGGTCTCCTCCTTTGCCTTTGTCAGCTTCTCCTGAACCAGCTTCAAGCTCAGCTCGACTTGAGTATGTTTTTGTTCCAGCTCTGAGTAGCGAGCCACAAGATCACAGGAGTTCTGCGAAGAACCAATCGACTAAATGTCAAATATAATTCACTTCCGAGTGAAAAAGGGAAAAACACACGTTTCTAAGACTACAGCCAAATACAAGCATTCGACCATAGTCTCGG
>NW_021203628.1:0-1078 GCF_002162155.2 Triticum dicoccoides
ATGAGTGTATTGGGCTAATGCAACTAAAACCAGAAGGGTTTGAACAAATTTGAATCAAGGATTCAAATTTCAAATTCAAATATGGCCTTTTAAAGTGCTTTTCCTTGTTCTGCTTAAAACATCAATTTAACTTGTTTGATCATGCATGAAAATAGTACAGATGGATAGATTGGATTTTTCTGATCATTTTTCATATATAATTTGTCCAATTTGGAGTTACAGAATAAAAGTTATGAATTTTTGAAGTTTAAATAATATTCTGGAATTTCCTGATTTAAATTAAATCCAGAAAATCAATTACTGCGTCAGCCTGACGTCAGTGTGACGTCAGCAGGTCAACGGAACTGGTCCAAGTCAAACCTGACAGTGGGTCCCGCATGTCAGGGTGATTATTTTAATTAAAACTTAATTAAAACTAATCCTGTTTAATTAACAGGGCTGGGCCCCACCTGTCATTGACTCAGGGGAGTCAACCAGGGCCCAGCCGTGGTCAAACCCGGGTCGGCTGCACCGGCGTTTAGCCGCCGACGAGCCCGACGCGGCGGCGGGAGTGGTTTTGGCTATTCCGGCCACCAAATGGGCCGCGGAGACCACCGGAGTGGAGCTGAGGACAAACCACAGCTCTTGGCGGAGTCCGTTGGGGTCGGGGTGGCCGGAGTTGGCGCCGGCGACGACCTTGGCGGCCACCGGGGTTCGGCCGAAGACGAACTTGACGCTAGAGGGTTCGGTGAGGCTCGTGGAGTAGCTAGCTAGGTGCTGCGGGACTTGGTAAGTAAGATGGACACCATCTTGTGGCCGGAGGATGACCGGGAGCACGTCGGCGACGAGCTCCACGGCGGTGGGTGCGGTTGAGCTCCGGGAGGTTGCTACACGGCTCGGGAGCAAGAACGGAAGGGAGGGGAAGATGGCTAAGCTCACAGTGAGTGCGACGGAGTCCTTGGTGCGGCCGGAGATGGACCGGAGCGACGACGGCGTTGAAGGGGATCTCCGGCGACGGTGAGCTCGGGCGAGGTCGGTGCGGTGGTCTCGGGCGTTGCGAGCGCTCGGGGCTCGGCTGCTCGATGAAGTGGACAGCGGC
>NW_021203629.1:0-2724 GCF_002162155.2 Triticum dicoccoides
GTCACTTTTGGCCCAAGAGAAGATAGAGTCCAAGTCTCTCACGTTCTGGATTCAGATTCGGACTGCACAGACATACCTGACTCAAAACGCACACAAGTTTTTCATACGGACTCCGAATTGGGTGATTCTTTTTTTGTTGGAAACTAGATTTCGTGCACTTTCCAACCCAATTGGAATCACCTTCAACTTCGTCCGGAGCGTTGAGTTGTGGACGAAACAATCTGATGCTGCAGCAGAATCCGAGTCAAACTACAAGTCCAAAGGTGTTACATCACCTCCACTTGGGCCCATCAGCCTTGTACGACCTAGGGTTAGTTTTAGGCTGCCTTGGGACGTCCTCCCACCTCCTTGGCCGCCACCCCTTGCTCCTATATAAGTAGATCCATCTAGTAGCTTTTTCCTTGGGATTTGTTTTGTTAAAAGTTAGCCATTGCAACTTCGTGTACTTCGTTTGTGTCCAACGACCAGACCAAGACCGCTTACGGATCCCCACCTTTATCAATACTTCATATATACTCGCAATATTCGGATTGCTTTTATCATATTCTTGCTTGTTCTTCGATTGCTTGCAGGAATAGACCTTCGTGGTCAGGTTGATTGTGCTCCGGCGTGGTCAATAACCTCTCGGAGTTGGTTTAGCGATTGCTAAGGCACAACGTCGTGCACGTTTGTAGTCGGATCGTCAAAGCCATCTGCACCAAATCGATAGTTATCATCTCATCGAAAGATCGGGACACCTCGCCTCTATCACCACCATTATCTGCCAAGAGCGCACCTGCTGGGCCTGCACAGAGTTCTTCTTCTTCCATGGCATCAACATGGCACACAAGTGATATTATTTGTCGTCGTTGTAAGGGAGGAGGTCATTATGCGAGAGAATGCAAATCTCTGCGTGTGATGATTGCTACCGCGGATGGTGGATATGAGTCCGCTAGTGACTATGATGAGGAGACTTTGGCTCTTATTACACGTGAAGAACATGGTGGAGATGATTCTGATCATGAGACGCAATACATGGCTCCTGAAGACGCTGACAGGTATGAATGTTTAGTTGCTCAACGTGTTTTGAGTGTGCAGGTCACACAAGCTGAGCAAAATCAGAGGCACAATTTGTTCCATACCAAGGGAGTTGTGAAAGAACGTTCTGTGCATGTCATCATAGATGGAGGGAGCTGCAACAACCTGGCTAGCATGGAGATGGTGGAGAAGCTTTCTCTCACCACAAGACCGCATCCACGTCCTTACTACATCCAATGGTTCAACAACAGCGGCAAGGTTAAGGTAACACGTATTGTTCGTGTGCATTTTAGTATATCTACATATGCTGATTATGTTGATTGTGATGTGGTACCTATGCAAGCATGTTCCTTATTACTTGGTAGACCATGGCAATTTGATAAAAATTCTGTACACCATGCTAGAAACAATCACTATACTCTTGTTCATAAGGATAAAAATATTACTTTGCTTCCTATGACTCCTGATTCTATTTTGAAAGATGATATTAATAGAGCTAATAAAGCAAAACAAGAGAAGAATAAGAGTGAAAATCAGATTGTGGCAAAAGAATTTGAGCAACAAATGAAGCCTAATAATAAACCATCTAGTGTTGCTTCTGAAATTAAATTGAAAAGTGCATGTTTATTTGCCACCAAATCTGATATTGATGAGCTAGATTTCAGCAAATCTGTTTGCTATGCTTTTGTGTGCAAAGAGGCATTATTTTCATTCGAGGACATGCCTTCCTCTTTGCCTTCTGCTATCACTAACATTTTGCAGGAGTTTGCTGACGTCTTTCCACAAGACGTGCCACCGGGATTACCACCTATTCGAGGGATTGAGCATCAGATCGACTTAATTCCCAGTGCTTCACTGCCAAACCGTGCGCCATACCGTACCAATCCAGAGGAGACGAAGGAGATTATGCGTCAAGTACAAGAGCTTCTCGACAAAGGTTATATACGCGAATCCCTTAGTCCTTGTGCTGTTCCTATTATTCTAGTGCCGAAAAAGGATGGTACATCGCGTATGTGTGTTGATTGTAGAGGTATTAATAATATTACTATTCGTTATCGTCATCCTATTCCTAGGCTAGATGATATGCTTGATGAATTGAGTGGCTCTACAATATTCTCCAAAGTTGATTTGCGTAGTGGCTACCATCAAATTCGTATGAAATTGGGGGATGAATGGAAAACAGCATTTAAAACTAAGTTTAGATTATATGAGTGGTTAGTCATGCCTTTTGGGTTAACTAATGCGCCTAGTACTTTCATGAGACTAATGAACGAAGTTTTACGTGCTTTCATTGGACGATTTGTGGTAGTCTATTTTGATGATATACTAATTTATAGCAGATCTTTGGAAGAACATTTGGAACATTTACGTGCTGTTTTTATTGCTCTACGTGATGCACGTTTGTTTGGTAACCTTGGGAAGTGCACCTTTTGCACCGACCGAGTATCTTTTCTTGGCTATGTTATTACTCCACAGGGAATTGAAGTTGATAAAGCCAAGATTGAAGCTATTGAGAGTTGGCCGCAGCCCAAAACGGTCACACAAGTGAGGAGTTTTCTTGGCCTCGCTGGATTCTATAGGCGTTTTGTGAGAGATTTCAGCACCATTGCTGCACCTCTCAATGAGCTTACAAAGAAAGATGTGCCTTTTCTTTGGGGTACCGCACAGGAAGAAGCCTTCTCGGTATTGAAAGATAAGTTGACACAT
>NW_021203630.1:0-906 GCF_002162155.2 Triticum dicoccoides
AGATACTTGACATTGGAAAACTCTAGCAAACGAACTATACGATCTTGTGCTATGTTTAGGATTGGGTCTTGTCCATCACATCATTCTCCCAATGATGTGATCTCGTTATCAATGACATCCAGTGTCCATAGTCAGGAAACCATGACTATCTGTTGATCAACGAGCTAGTCAACTAGAGGCTCACTAGGGACATGTTGATGTCTGTTATTCACACATGTATTACGATTTCCGGATAACACAATTATAGCATGAATAAAGACAATTATCATGAACAAGGAAATATAATAATAATGCTTTTATTATTGCCTCTAGGGCATATTTCCAACAGTCTCCCACTTGCACTAGAGTCAATAATCTAGTTACATTGTGATGAATCGAACACCCATGGAATTCTGGTGTTGATCATGTTTCGCTCTAGGGAGAGGTTTAGTCAATGGATCTACTACATTCAGGTCCGTATGTACTTTACAAATCTCTATGTCTCCATCTTGAACATTTTCACGAATGGAGTTGAAGCGACGCTTGATGTGCCTTGTCTTCTTGTGAAACCTGGGCTCCTTGGCAAGTGCAATAGCTCCAGTGTTGTCACAGAAGAGCTTAATCGGCCCCGACGCATTGGGTATGACTCCTAGGTCGGTGATGAACTCCTTCACCCATATTGCTTCATGTGCTGCCTCCGAGGCTGCCATGTACTCCGCTTCACATGTAGATCCCGCCACGACGCTTTGCTTGCAACTGCACCAGCTTACTGCCCCACCATTCAAAATATACACGTATCCGGTTTGTGACTTAGAGTCATCCAGATCTGTGTCGAAGCTAGCGTCGACGTAACCCTTTACGACGAGCTCTTCGTCACCTCCATAAACGAGAAACATTTCCTTAGTCCTTTTCAGGTACTTCAGGATA
>NW_021203631.1:0-1022 GCF_002162155.2 Triticum dicoccoides
CTGCGTTAGAACACGTCTAGCTCTGTCTGTTGTCCTGTCATGCACTTGCCTGCTATGTATTTACTGTACTTCCCCCTCTTCTCTCCGATAGACCTCGAGACCGATGCTGATGTCCCTGTGATCGACTACGTCACCGACGACCCCTCTCTCTTGCCAGAGCAACCAGGCAAGCCCCCCCTTTGATCACCAGATATCGCCTACTCTTCTCTATACTGCTTGCATTAGAGTAGTGTAGCATGTTACTGCTTTCTGTTAATCCTATTCTGATGCATAGCCTGTCATTGCTGCTACAGTCATTGATACCTTACCCGCAATCCTAAATGCTTAGTATAGGATGCTAGTGTTCCATCAGTGACCCTACACTCTTGTCCGTCTGCCATGCTATACTACTGGGCTGTGATCACTTCGGGAGGTGATCACGGGCATATACTTTATACTTTACACTGTTACATTACGGGTGATACTGTTTGGAGATGGGGGCTGAAGGGGCAGGTGGCTCCATCCAGGTAGTGGTGGGCCTGAGTTCCCGACGGCCCCCGACTGTTACTTTGTGGCGGAGCGACAGTGCAGGTTGAGACCACCTAGGAGACAGGTGGGCCTGGCCCTGTTCGGCGTTCGCGGATACTTAACACGCTTAACGAGATCTTGGTATTTGATCTGAGTCTGGCTACGAGCCTATACGCACTAACCATCTACGTGGGAGTAGTTATGGGTATCCCGACGTCGTGGTATCAGCCGAAGCACTTCAGACGTCAGCGACGGAGCGGCGCGCGCCGAATTGGACTGGAACGCCACTAGGCTAGGTCTGCTTTCGGCCGCGTACGCAACGTGCAGGTGTGCTATGGGCGATGGGCCCAGACCCCTGTGCGCTTAGGTTTAGACCGGCATGCTGGCCTCTCTGTTGAGCCTAGGTGGGGCTGCGACGTGTTGATCTTCCGAGGCCGGGCATGACCCAGGAAAGTGTGTCCGGCCAAATGGGATCGAGCGTGTTGGGCTATGTGGTGCACCCCTGCAGGGAAGTT
>NW_021203632.1:0-945 GCF_002162155.2 Triticum dicoccoides
CGAGTCAAACTACAAGTCCAAAGGTGTTACATCACCTCCACTTGGGCCCATTGGCCTTGTACGACCTAGATTTAGTTTTAGGCTGCCTTGGGACGTCCTCCCACCTCCTTGGCCGCCACCCCTTGCTCCTATATAAGTAGATCCATCTAGTAGCTTTTCCTTGGGATTTGTTTAGTTAAAAGTTAGCCATTGCAACTTCGTGTACTTCGTTTGTGTCCAACGACCAGACCAAGACCGCTTACGGATCCCCACCATTACCAATACCTCATATATATTTGCAATATTCAGATTGCTTTATCATATTCTTGCTCGTTCTTCGATTGCTTGCAGGAATAGACCTTCGTGGTCAGGCTGACCGTGCTTCCGGCATCGTCAGTAACCTCAGGAGATTGGTTTAGCGATTGCTAAGGCGCAACGTCGTGCACGTTTGTAGTCGGATCGTCAAAGTCGTCTCCACCAAATCGATAGTTATCATCTCATCAAAAGATCGGGACACCCTCGCCTCTATCAAGTGGTATCAGTTTTCAGGTTGCTCGGTGAGAATTTCCAGTTTTTCCTAGATTAGATTTTTTTCTTACCTATTGTCTAAGAAAAAGCCACAAAAAAAAGTTAGATCTGTTCATCCTTTATCCAAGCCAGTCTGAGCCTTTGCAATTTTCTATTCATTGCTTGCATAGTTGAATTATCGGTTGCATCGTCGTGTCAGTTGCTGGTCTTAGTGTCTAGTTCCTTTAGAGTTTCGAGTTCTGTTCACATTAGTCACGCCGCCGCTGCATCATTATCCCTTCCGCCGTCCATCATCCCATCTATTAATTTCCACCACGTGCTACGCACTGTTCATTGTCATAATCATAGTTGAGGTCATTCACATCTTCGCCTAATCCAATCTGCATCTTATCTAGTTTGTCTTGGAAAGAGGGAGAAAAAAAAAGAGAGAGAAAAAAA
>NW_021203633.1:0-1157 GCF_002162155.2 Triticum dicoccoides
AGTTTTCCTTCACATCCTCGCCCCGATGTACTTCACGAGGCGACTTCTCCCTAGCGGCGTCTGTGTATGAAGATGTGGCAGCGTCAACCACATCAGTTCATCTATTCATTATTTGTTTCTTCTCCAGGCTCACATAGCATCCTTGCTGGCATATTTCCCCCCGATGGTTTTTTACCAGCGCGTCGCGACCTCAAGCCACCATCCACTATGTACTTTCAGTTAATTCCCACTATCCCACACGTTCCATAAGATTAATTGAGGAGGCATTTGAGCGGCCTGCCGGAGTAGTGACGTCGCCCATATTCAGAAGCCTATCCCGATGGTTCCTCTTCATCTTCCCTGAATCAATATATCTTCACAAAATTTGCCTTCGAGGCTTCGAATAAAAACAGTTTTCCTTCACATCCTCGCCCCGATGTACTTCACGAGGCGACTTCTCCCTAGCGGCGTCTGTGTGTGAATATGTGGCAGCGTCAACCACGTCAGTTCATGTCTTCATTATTTGTTTCTTCTCCAGGCTCACATAGCATCCTTGCTGGCATATTTCCCCCCGATGGTTTTTTACCAGCGCGTCGCGACCTCAAGCCACCATCCACTATGTACTTTCAGTTAATTCCCACTATCCCACACGTTCCATAAGATTAATTGAGGAGGCATTTGAGCGGCCTGCCGGAGTAGTGACGTCGCCCATATTCAGAAGCCTTTCCCGATGGTTCCTCTTCATCTTCCCTGAATCAATATATCTTCACAAAATTTGCCTTCAAGGCTTCGAATAAAAACAGTTTTCCTTCACATCCTCGCCCCGATGTACTTCACGAGGCAACTTCTCCCTAGCGGCGTCTGTGTATGAAGATGTGGCAGCGTCAACCACATAATTTCATCTCTTCATTATTTGTTTCTTCTCCAGGCTCACATAGCATCCTTGCTGGCATATTTCCCCCCGATGATTTTTTACCAGCGCGTCGCGACCTCAAGCCACCATCCACTATGTACTTTCAGTTAATTCCCACTATCCCACACGTTCCATAAGATTAATTGAGGAGGCATTTGAGCGGCCTGCCGGAGTAGTGACGTCGCCCATATTCAGAAGCCTATCCTGATGGTTCCTCTTCATCTTCCCTGAATCAATATATCTTCACAAAATTTGCCTTCGAGGC
>NW_021203634.1:0-2184 GCF_002162155.2 Triticum dicoccoides
AAAAAAAATAAAAGGGAGAAGCTTACCTGGGCTCCTCCACTGTGCAGCCCATCCAGCTGGCCGGCCCAGCCAGCAGGCGGCCCAGCCCGCCTCCCTCCTCTGTCGTCTTCGTCCCGACAGAGGGAGGGGAGTGTGGCCGGCGCGCGCGCGCGCCACCGCGCCACGCCACCTCTCTCCCTGCCTGCCTGCCCTCCCCTCCTCGCCTCGATGCCCTGGACGACGCCACGCCTCCCCCCCTGCTCTCTCTCACTCGCCCTCGGCTCTTCCCTCCTCTCCCTCGCTCTCTCTCTCACGGCCGAACACCACCGTCGACGCCGTTCGCCATAGCAGCCGTCTCCGGCCACCCCTCGCTCCCCCGACTAGCTCAGCGGCTCCGCCTCGACCTCCTCTTCCTCCCTACCGCTCCACGGGCCTCCGGAAGCCCTGCATCGCCGCCACGTCGCCGTTCCCCTCCTCGGGCTCCGACCACCGTCGCCGTCGATTCGCCGTCTCCAGCGCGTCCCCGAGCCCGCTTCGACGCCCACTGCAACCGCGGTGAGCTACGCCACCGTTTCCCCCTCTTCTCCCCCTCGTTCCCTCACCGTAGCCTCCTCCCCACCACGGTCGAACCTCCGCCGTCGCCGAGCTCGCCGTCGACGCAGCTCCGGTGACCATTTGGTCACCCCGGCGAGTCCAACGAGTTCGTAAGGCTCCATAGAGCATCCCTAGTGCCTCGCTTCGCTCGCCTTCGAGCTCCAACCCCGTTTCCGTGCACGACCGAACTCCGGCGGCCGCAGCCGAGCTCGCCGCCGTCGACTCCGGCCACCCCAGGCCCAGCCACGGCCACCGTTCGACGCGCGGGAGCAAGAGCTCTCCAACGAGCCCAAGAACGGCCTCGCCCGTGCCCTGTAGCGCGATCCCGCATCGCGCCGCCGTCTCGGGCCTCGCCGGCGTCACGTCGCCGGTGGGTTTGACCCACTTTGACCACGGCAGGACCCCCCCTGAGTCCCTGACAGGTGGGCCCAGCCCTGTAGCTAATTAGGATTAGCGCTAACCACTGTTAGTTAACCCCCTGACACTGACCAGTGGGCCCCAGCGCTACTAATCCCTAATTAGGATTAATTTAACCCTGTTTAACCCCCTGTCACTGACGTGTGGGCCCCACACGTCAGGTTTGACCTCAGCCAGCCGCAGTTGACCACTGACGTCATGCTGACGTCATGCTGGCGCAATAATTATATTTCTGGATTTAAATTAAATCAGGAAATTCCAGAATATTAATTAAACTTCAAAAATTCATAACTTTTATTCTGTAACTCCAAATTGGACAAATTATATATGAAAAATGATCAGAAAAATCCAATCTATCCATCTGTACTATTTTCATGCATGATCAAACAAGTTAAATTGATGTTTTAAGCAGAACAAGGAAAAGCACTTTAAAAGGCCATGTTTGAGTTTGAAATTTGAATCTTTGATTCAAATTTGTTCAAACCCTTCTGGTTTTAGTTGCATTAGCCCAACACACTCATATTGCTATGTTTCATGCATGCATCATATTGTTGCACATTGTTTGGTGATGGTTGTGTGTCGGTGTCCTTTGCGACAGGTTCTGCCTCCGAGGAGTACCGTGATTACCCTAACGAAGAACCGTATCAGTGCATCGAACCATCAGGCAAGCAACCAACCATTTGATCATATCGATACAATCCCATGTTCTCGCTCCTGCTCTCTGTTACTGCATTAAGACAACGCGATTCAAACTGCTGTGTGCTACGGTAGTTGAACCCATTTCCTCTGCATGACCTGTCATTGCCACAGTAACTAGATGAAACCCACTAGCATGTGTAGGAGTTGATTGAGCCATATGTATGTGTTGTTCCTACCTTGCTATGCCTGCTATGCTTAGAGTCGTGTCAGGTCTGGTTCATCTGGGTGATGGGCTAGAGTGAAATGTTATGTCAGTAATGAGAGTGGTGTGGTGAACACGATTTGGTAAAGGTATCGATGAGAGGCCATGTAGGAGTACATGGTGGGTTGTTTCATTGAAGCCGACCTTAAGCACTGAGATCTGTATGTGTGATTTAAGAATCAGCTACTACCATGCATTGGGCCCGAAACCAATGGACCCTCTCGGCTTCTTATTCACCCTAGTTCTCCGTCCAGGAGTTGCAAGTAGTTTCTGGTGTTTGTAGCCTACTGGAG
>NW_021203635.1:0-677 GCF_002162155.2 Triticum dicoccoides
GATTGCAATCTGGATATTGCGAATATAAGATGAAAGCTTTATTGATCAAGGTGGGGTTCTGTGACGCCTTTGTCTGGTCGTTGAACACAAATGAAGTACGCGAAGTTGCAGCTATGGCGAACTTTTAATCTAAACAAAACCCGCAGTCTAAACGATGCCCTAAGGGCTGTATATATGGAGGAAGAGGGGGGGGGGGGATTTCGTGGCCCTTGGTGGAGGGGTCCGAAATCAACCCTATCTCTTGTTTCCCCACACATACGGACTCTAAAAATAGCCTATACTTATGTATTTCGAAATTACATGGGCCTGGTGATAGAGGCAAAGGTGTCCCGTCTTTCGATGAGATGATGGATATCGCTTTGGTGGAAGTCGACTTTGACGATCCGACTACGAACGTGCGAGGACGTCGCGCCTTAGCAATCGCTAAACCAACTCCGAGAGGTTATTGACCACGCCGGAGCACGATCAACCTGACCACGAGGGTCTGTTTCCTGCGAGCAAACGAAGAACAAGCAAGAAACTGAGATTGCAATCTGGATATTGCGAATATAAGATGAAAGCTTTATTGATTAAGGTGGGGTTCTGTGACGCCTTTGTCTGGTCGTTGAACACAAACGAAGTACGCGAAGTTGCAGCTATGGCGAACTTTTAATCTAAACAAAACCCAAAGTCTAAAC
>NW_021203636.1:0-763 GCF_002162155.2 Triticum dicoccoides
TGTTTTCTATTTTCTGTAATTGTGTTTGGATTTATTAAAAATGCCAGAGCATTTCCAAAAATCATGCAACTGACTGTGGCCACTGTTTGGAATATTTCCAACAGTAAACATTTCAGTTTGTGATTATTTGAGCATTTAAAATATTATTAGCAATTAAATGCCCAAATGCAAATACTATATAATTTAATTCAAAAATCCAGGAATAGCCTATAAATATGTTCATCATTTTTGGAAGAGGTTTTCACCTTTAACAGAAATTATGAACATTTCCAAAGGGCATTCTGGGTTATTGAAAATATTTTTATTGAACCTAGTTAAATTTCATTTGGTGCTAGGGTTTCAACAATCCCCATTTCAAATTTAAATGAAATTTAAACATGGTGCAACACTCTAATGCATGCACTAGGCATTGTCAGAACTAGGGATGTGACAGTGGCAGTGGTGTCACGTGCTCGTCTCGGTGTCCGTCGTCGCTACTGCGACGACGTCCGCCTCGACTCGCGTTACGCTATGACTGGGTGGCAATGGTGTCACGTGCTTGTCTGGCGTCCGTCGTCGCTACCGCGACGATGTCCGCCTCAACTCGCGTTACGCTAAGACAGGGTGGCAGTGGTGTCACGTGCTCATCTCGGCGTCCGTCGTCGCTACCGCGACGACGTCCGCCTCGACGCGCGTTACGCTAAGACAGGGTGGCAGTGGTGTCACGTGCTCGTCTCGACGTCCGTCGTCCCTACCGCGACGACGTCCGCCTCGACTCGTGTTA
>NW_021203637.1:0-938 GCF_002162155.2 Triticum dicoccoides
CGTGACTTAGCTTTTTGACATGTAGTGCAGCGAGCAATAAAACGCTCAACATCCCGTCTCATCTTTGGCCAAAAGAAATGTGTAGCAAGTACGTCCTCCGTCTTCTTCACGCCAAAGTGTCCCATTAATCCTCCTCCATGCGCCTCCTACAACAACAAAAGACGAACGGAGCTAGCTGGAATGCATAGCTTGTTAGCACGAAACACAAATCCATCGTTAACAACAAACTTGTTCCACATTCTTCCTTCTTTACAATTATGCATTACATCTTTAAAATCAGCATCATGCACATATTGATCTTTGATGGTCTCCAAACCAAATATTTTGAAGTCAAGTTGTGAAAGCATAGTATAGCGACGAGACAAAGCATCAGCAATAACATTTTCTTTTCCCTTCTTGTGTTTAATGACATAAGGGAAAGTCTCAATGAATTCAACCCATTTAGCATGTCTACGATTCCGTTTAGCTTGAATTTTAATATGTTTCAATGATTCATGATCAGAATGTATAACAAATTCTTTGGGCCATAAATAATGTTGCCATGTTTCTAAAGTCCGAACAAGAGCATATAATTCTTTATCATAAGTAGAATAATTCAGACTAGGCCCACTCAATTTTTCAGAAAAGTATGCAACAGGTTTGCCATCTTGTAATAACACACCTCCTAATCCAATTCCACTAGCATCACATTCAAGCTCAAAAGTCTTATTAAAATCAGGAAGTTGGAGTAAAGGAGCATGTGTCAACTTATCTTTCAATACCGTGAAGGCTTCTTCCTGTGCGGTACCCCAAAGAAAAGGCACATCTTTCTTTGTAAGCTCATTGAGAGGTGCAGCAATGGTGCTGAAATCTCTCACAAAACGCCTATAGAATCCAGCGAGGCCAAGAAAACTCCTCACTTGTGTGACCGTTTTGGGCTGTGGCCAACTCTCAATAGC
>NW_021203638.1:0-1286 GCF_002162155.2 Triticum dicoccoides
GCAGGTGCGCTCTTGGCAGATAATGGTGGTTGTGCCTGTTTTCTTGTATCACGACTGGAGGAGGCACCTAATTGAGGTGCTGGTGCAGTTGAAGTAGAAGATGCACGCGGTGTCCATGATGAAGGTCGGCCTGCAGAAAAGTTAGTTCACCCCAATGCTTGTCGATCCTGCACTTCACGTTCAGCTTTACAAGCAAGATGGAATAAACGAGTGATATTAGTATACTCCTTATAGTCTAGAATGGTCTGAATCTCTCTATTTAATCCACCCAGAAAACGTGCAAGCATAGCTTCATTCTCCTCAACAATACCACATCTAATCATGCCAGTTTGTAATTCCTGATAATATTCTTCTACAGAATTTTTCCCTTGTCTTAAACGCTGCAATTTTTGAAGCAATTCACGTTGATAATATGGTGGAACCCAACGCGTACGCATAGCAGTTTTCAAAGCAGCCCAAGTAGTTGGAATAGGATATAATCTACAATGTTCAGACCACCATACACATGCAAAACTAGTGAAAGCACAAACAGCACAGCAACTCGTCTCTCCTCAGGATATTGTAAACATGTAAATCGTTGTTCAGTTTCTAACTCCCAAGTAAGATATATATCAGGAACATATCTACCCTCAAATGGTGGAATATTCAATTTCAGTTTAGGAATATGGACATCATCTCGTACCTGAGGTGGTGGTGCAGGCCTACCATTACGAATATATACGTGAGGTCGACCTGGTGGTGGTGGTGCTGGTGGCTGCACGTAGTTCGAATTTTGATCAACCTCATCCTCATAATCTCCCACATAATCATCATCCTCCTGGGTACTAGCAGCAGTAGTAGCAGGAGCCAAAGAAGCACAAACAGCAGTAGCAGCGGCACCAGAATTTTGTCCTGGCTCAATAGGAACACGCTGTGCTCGTCCATACTGATTCGGAAGGGGGCGTAGTTGTTGTTGTTGCAGAGGTGCGACAGGTGCAGCCGGTGGTGGAAGACGCGCAAGCAGTTCATTAAATCTGTTATCGAGCTTTGTTTCGAACGTCTTCTCAAGGCCAGTAATCTTCTCCATGGCCTCTTCAAAATTGTTCAGCACATCTTGCACCTGTTCAGTCATCATTTGCTGAAACTTATCATGAAGCTCCTTGTTCGATAAGTTCTCCCAGTCAATCTCGTCGGCTTGTGATCCTGGCATGGTTAGCAGCAATAGAAACACACAAGAATATGATCCTACAGACTACTAAGAAGTGGTGGTGGTGTATCACAAATCCGTCAAGCAAATCTCAAATTCT
>NW_021203639.1:0-986 GCF_002162155.2 Triticum dicoccoides
AACTCGAGATCATGAGTGGGGTAGTTCTTCTCATTAGGTTTCAACTGGCGAGAGGTGTAAGCGACAACTTTCTTCTCTTGCATCAGTACAGCACCGAGACCTTGGAGAGAGGCATCACAAAAGACCTCGTACGGCTTGGTTTCATCAGGCGGAGTCAGAACTGGAGCAGTGATCAATTTCTCTTTCAAAGTGTTGAAAGCCATATCACACTCCGGAGACCAAACGTACTTGACGTGCTTCTGAAGAAGATTTGAGAGAGGCTTGGCGATCTTAGAAAAGTTTTCAACGAATCTTCTGCAATAGCTTGCGAGACCGAGGAAACTACGGAGTTGCTTCACGTTCTGAGGAGGTTCCCAATTCACAATTGCAGACACCTTCTCAGGATTCACGGAAATGCCCTTGGCAGAGATGATATGACCAAGATAAAGAACCTCATCGAGCCAAAATTCACACTTGGAGAACTTGGCGTAGAACTGATGTTCTCTGAGCTTGTCAAGAACCAAACTCAAGTGCTTAGCATGATCTTCCTTGTTCTTGGAGAAAACCAGAATGTCGTCGAGATAGACCAAAACGAATTCATTGGTGTAGGGGTTGAAGATGAAGTTCATCATGCGAGAGAACGTCGGAGGAGCGTTGGCGAGGCCAAAAGACATGACGGTGTATTCATATGAACCAAAGCTTGTTCTAAACGCCGTCTTGGGAATATCTTGCTCACGAATACGAATCTGATGATAACCCATACGGAGATCAAGCTTGGAGAATACTTGAGCACCCTTGAGTTGTTCGAACAGCTCATTGATGTTGGGAAGTGGGTATTTGTTCTTGATGGTCTTCTTGTTTACTGGACGGTAATCAACACAAAGTCGACTCGATCCATCCTTCTTCTTCACAAAAAGAACACCACAACCCCACGGAGAAGTACTAGGCCGAATGAGACCCAATCTTTCTTGCTCATCGAGTTGTTTCTTCAGCTCCTTCAACTCTTC
>NW_021203640.1:0-979 GCF_002162155.2 Triticum dicoccoides
AAACAATCGAGTACGTCGTCAAAGCGTGGCGCAACCAAGACGATGAAACAAGGAGAAACATGCACCATCGAGGTTGTCGACAGTGCAACCGGCAGGCCGCTGGAGCCCCGCAAGAACGCCACCAAGTTTGTCAGCCAATGCGGAGCCATTGTTAGAGACAACGTCTCGATCACCGTCCAGGAGTGGAATGAGCCAAAGAAGGCACGAATTGATGGTTTCACTTTTGTCGATAAGAGAACAAAAAAAGATTGCTTCAAGAAGCTTATGGAACATTTCGTTCTACCTCCGGAATACAACAAATTCGATGAGGAGGGTAACAAGATTGAGGAAAACAAGGAGAGGAGGAGGCTAGTCAAACAGTTCGCTCTTCATAAGATGGCCGACGCATTCCGGAAATTCAAGCAAAATCTAGCCCATGACTTTGTCAAGCAGAACAAGACTCCGGATTTCAAAGGACAATATGAAAAACTGAAAGATGATTGGCCAGAATTTGTGAAGCAAAAGAAATCAGAGCAGTTCATTCAAATATCGAAAAAAATAAGGAAAATGCGGCTAAGAAGGAGTACAATCATGTTATGGGGCCAGGAGGGTATCGCCTTTGGGAGCCTAGGTGGGAGAAGATGGAGAACGAGCTGAGGGCGCGAGGAATCCGTCCAGGTACGGAGGGATGGGACCCAAGGGCCAAAAGCTGGTGGTACGGGCATGGGGGAACGCTGAACCCGGAGACAGGGGAGTGTGTTTACCGGGGCAAATTAATTAAACCCACCCAAGCCCTTATTAACGCAATGAGGGATGCTCAACAGGGGAAGATCAAGTTCAACAGAGAGAACGACGCGCTGACAAAAGCCCTCGGGAATCCTGAACACGGAGGACGTGTACGAGGCATGGGGCACATTCCGTGGAAAATAGGGTTCCCCCAGAACGATGACCCGTACGGTTACAGAAGCCGTAAGAGAAAGATGGATCGGGAAGCAGATGT
>NW_021203641.1:0-1259 GCF_002162155.2 Triticum dicoccoides
GATCCGTATGTATCTTGCAAATCTCTATGTCTCCCACCTGGACCAGATCCCGGATGGAGTTGAAGCGTCTCTTGATGTGTTTGGTCCTTTTGTGAAATCTGGATTCCTTTGCCAAGGCAATTGCACCAGTATTGTCACAAAAGATTTTCATTGGACCCGATGCATTAGGTATGACACCTAGATCGGATATGAACTCCTTCATCCAGACTCCTTCGTTTGCTGCTTCCGAAGCAGCTATGTACTCCGCTTCACATGTAGATCCCGCTACGACGCTTTGTTTAGAACTGCACCAACTGACAGCTCCACCGTTTAAAGTAAACACGTATCCGGTTTGCGATTTAGAATCGTCCGGATCAGTGTCAAAGCTTGCATCAACGTAACCTTTTACGGTGAGCTCTTTGTCACCTCCATATACGAGAAATATATCCTTAGTCCTTTTCAGGTATTTCAGGATGTTCTTGACCGCTGTCCAGTGATCCACTCTTGGATTACTTTGGTACCTCCCTGCTAAACTTATAGCAAGGCACACATCAGGTCTGGTACACAGCATTGCATACATGATAGAGCCTATGGCTGATGCATAGGGAACATCTTTCATATTCTCTCTATCTTCTGCAGTGGTCGGGCATTGAGTCTTACTCAACTTCACACCTTGTAATACAGGCAAGAATCCTTTCTTTGCTTGATCCATTTTGAATTTCTTCAAAATCTTGTCAAGGTATGTGCTTTGTGAAAGTCCAATTAAGCGTCTTGATCTATCTCTATAGATCTTAATGCCTAATATGTAAGCAGCTTCACCAAGGTCTTTCATTGAAAAACTTTTATTCAAGTATCCCTTTATGCTATCCAGAAATTCTATATCATTTCCAATCAGCAATATGTCATCCACATATAATATCAGAAATGCTACAGAGCTCCCACTCACTTTCTTGTAAATACAGGCTTCTCCGAAAGTCTGTATAAAACCAAATGCTTTGATCACACTATCAAAACGTTTATTCCAACTCCGAGAGGCTTGCACCAGTCCATAAATGGATCGCTGGAGCTTGCACACTTTGTTAGCTCCCTTTGGATCGACAAAACCTTCCGGTTGCATCATATACAACTCTTCTTCCAGAAATCCATTCAGGAATGCAGTTTTGACATCCATCTGCCAAATTTCATAATCATAAAATGCGGCAATTGCTAACATGATTCGGACGGACTTAAGCATCGCTACAGGTGAGAAGGTCTCATCGTAGTCAATCCCTTGAACTTGC
>NW_021203642.1:0-2029 GCF_002162155.2 Triticum dicoccoides
GACCTCCTTCTCCCTCCTCTCCTCTCCTCTCCTCCCCTCCCCTCACAGGTTCTCCTCCCTCCTCTCCGGTGAGCTCCTCCTCCGTCCTCTCCGGTGATCTCCTCCTCCCTCCTCTCCGGTGAGCTCCCCCTCCCTCCTCTCCTCCTCTCCCCTCACGGTTTCTCCTCCCTCCTCTCCGGTGAACTCCTCTCTGGCGACCTCCTCCTCCTCTCTAGCGATGTAGGCGATCTCCTCTCCGGTGACCTCCTCCTCCCTCCTCTCCTCCTCACGGTCTCTCCTCTCCGGCAAAAGAACGTACAAGATCCAAAAACGAGAACAAAATTTGAAAAAATATCATGCAAAAAAAGAGCAAAAAAAGGGCAAAAAAATCGTGATCCAAATCCAAATTCAAAATTCAAAAATAGCAATGGCGCACGGTGGGGGTTAGACGGTGCGCCACTACTATTTTTCTACCTTCAAAATTCAGAAAAAATCTAAAAATTTCAAATTGTTTTACTAGTGGCGCACATGTAGCAATAGTAATGGCGCACTACAAGGTGCGCCACTGTTACCTGCAATACTAATGGCGCACCAGAGGTGCGCCATTAGTATTCGTTAGTAGTGGCATGGTAATAGTGGCGCACCTGTAGTGCGCCATTAATGGCCAAAACAGGTGCGCCACTAATTAGCCTTTTCCTAGTAGTGTTTTCAAAAGTTTAGCACTACATATGGACTTGACTCTGAGATAGTAGCCTCCTTTTGTGAACCATTTGCTACTCATGTTGATCTACCTAAGGAGAAGTGGTTTAAATATCACCCACCTATTAAAGAAGAAATTAAAGAATCAGTAATAGCTAAAGATGAAACTATTATCTGTAATGTTGATCCAGTTGTTTCGACTGCTTATATTGAAAAACCACCTTTCCAAGTTAGGATTAAGGAACATGCTAGAGTTTCAACTGTGGTTAATAAAAGCTATATTAAAACACCCAAATCTGCTGAACAAATCAAGGTAGAACCTAGTGTTGCTATGGTTAAAGATCTCCTGGTAGAGAATATAGATGGGAATGCTATTTACTTCTGTGATAAAGCTGCTAGAATTGCCAAACCCGATGAAAAAGATAAACATAGACCCGTTGTTGGCACGCATGTTGTCCCGGTCAAAATAGGAGATCACTAGTATCATAATTTATGTGACTTAGGTGCTAGCGTGAGTGCTATTCCTTTTACCTTATATCAAGAAATTATGAATGATATAGCACCCGCTGAAATAGAAGGCATTGATGTTACCATTAAACTTGCTAATAGAGACACCATCACACCACCTGTGATTGTTAGAGATGTTGTAGTCTTGTGTGGCAAAATAAAATATCCTACTAATTTTCTTTTTCTTGGTTCCCCACAAGATGACTTTTTTCCCATTATCTTTGTAGACCTTTCTTGAACACCGTTAATGCTAAAATAGACTGTAAGAAACAAACCGTTGGTGTAAGTTTTGGTGATGAGTCTCATGAGTTTAATTTTTCCAAGTTGCCTGGTAAGGATGAAATAATTGGTCTTGCTTCTATTGTCGTGCCTCCTACCGATCCACTAGAACAATATTTGCTAGACCATGAAAATGATATGCATTTGCATGAAAGAAATGAAATAGATAAAATTTTCTTCGAACAACGACCTCTGCTTAAACACAATTCGCCTATTAAACTCTAGGAGGTCCTCATCCACCTAAAGGTGATCCTGTGTTTGAATTAAAACAATTGCCAGACACTTTGAAATATGCTTGTCTTCATGAGAAAAAGATATATCCTATTATTATTAGTGCTAACCTTTCAGAACATGAAGGAGAAAGATTATTGAAGGTTCTGAAGAAGCACCGAGCTGCCATTGGATATACTCTTGATGATTTAAAGGGCATTAGTCCCACTCTCTGTGAGCACAAAATTAATATGGAACCTGATGCTAAACCCGTTGTTGATCACCAAGGTTGTTTAAATCCTAAAATGAAAGAAGTGGTATGAACAAAAATACTAAAGCTTCTGGAAGCAAGTAT
>NW_021203643.1:0-1670 GCF_002162155.2 Triticum dicoccoides
GAACCAGTGGGCGCTGCAGGGTCACAGGAGCGCGGCGAGCACGATGGTGATGCTCGGGCGAGCGGACGAGCTCAGGAGCATGGAGCTCGTCGGCCGTGGCGGCGGCGAGCTTTGGCGAAGGTGGGGAACAGAGCTAGAGGACGAACGTGTCGACGGGGAGAGTGGTGAGGGGCGTAGGAGCTCACAGCGGTTCCGCAGGGTTGGTCGGTGGGCTCGGGGAGAGGCCGGAGCAGTCGGGGCGGCGATGGAGATCTCCGGCGTCGGGAGGTTGAAGACGACGGCGTGGAGATGCTCGGGGGCGTCCGGCGTTGCACAGCTCGATGAGGAGGAAGAGGGGTACTAGTCGGAGCTCTTGGGAACCTCAGGGTGTCGCCGGGATGGCGGTGTCCGCGGTGGTGGAGAGCGGCGGCGACGGAGGCGTTCGGTGGTTGCGCGCGGAAGAACAGAGGAGGGAAGAGCGCTCGAGGGAGAGAGCCAGGGGGAGAATGGGGTGTCGGCGGGGTCGGGGCAGTGCCTAGGAGTGGCTTCGAGGCGTCGCCACGCTGTCCAGGCGAGGCAGGCGGCCAGGGAGCTGCGTGGCGAGCTCGGCGTGCGCGGGCGCGCTCCTCTCTGCCTGCCTGGCGAGAGGAAGCAGGTGGCTGGCACGGGCCAGCACAGTGCTGGGCCGACCAGTGGGCTGCCAGGTGGGCTGCGCCAGGTAAGTGGCCAGGTAGTTTCCTCTCTCTCTCTCTGTTTTCTATTTTAGTTACTGTTTTCTATTTATGACATTTGTTTTAACTTAATTAAAATGCTAAGGCATTTTCAAAAAACCTGAAAATAATTGTGGGATCTGTTTGTAATATTTCCAACAGCCCCCACTTAAGTTCAGAATTATTTGGACATTTAAAATATTATATAGCATTTAATTGCCCAAATGCAAATACTATAAGATTTAATTCAGAGCCCAAATATGTCATGTAAAAATGTGCAACACCTCTGGTTATTACTTCTAGCATCTCCCAGAAATGATGAACATTTTTGAAAGCCATTTGGATTCACTGAAATTATTTTTAGGTTGAACCTATTTGAACTCCATTTGGTACTAGGGTTTGGACATCCCCATTTCAAGTTTCAATGAAAATTAAACATGATGCAAACAAGATGCAACACTAGGCAGGATCAGAAGCTAGGGACGTGACAACTCACCCCCACTAAACAAGAATCTCGACCCGAGATTCAAGACGTGAGGTAAGAAGACAGAGGGACACAAGCTAACATGATCTTCATGATCCAACTGCCCTCATCGTTGATATTGATTCATTGCTCCAAATTGATCTTGACATCTTTGCTTTCGAGATCTTCATCTAACACGACGACGACAGAAGGAAATTCTATCGAAAAGGATTATTGAAGCTCTTCATACCAGGCTAATGGCAATTCACAAACGATCGTTTGGAGGGGTTCGGTAGAATGGCATACCCAGATTAGAATGGATGATGTGGATTACCTTGTTGAAAACAACACAAGGGATGATTTTAGTAACTGGGGAGAAGCTCAACAGTAGAGAGTGAGTCCACTGTTTGAAAAGTTATAGCATAAACGAGGAAATTGAGAGCAATCCCAGTAGTGTCGATGATAACACCTAGCGCTTGTGCGTGCTATCAAGAATTGAGCATTTCCATATTCATCAA
>NW_021203644.1:0-1221 GCF_002162155.2 Triticum dicoccoides
AACCACTAGTGAGACTGAAGTCTCTCTGCAAAAAACATAAAATAGGCAAACGTGAGTACAAATGTACCCAGCAAGACTTACATCAGATCTATCTACATATGCATCATTATCAACAAAGGGGGTGGTGGAGTTTGACTGCAGCAAGCCAGCTTTGACTCGGTGGCTAACCTGAACTACGACTGCAAGTAACTCTTTTGAGGTGGCGCACACGAGTCCACATATTCACCAAATCAATACACCACTATGGATCCGCTCCCGTCTCCCTACGAGAACGCCATCCATAGCACTCACGCTTATCTTGCGTATTTTAGAGTATCCACTTACACTTGTCTATGAACTATGCAAGGGGTCCACGTTTCCATATCCGAGGAATCCGGCTATTCGAATAGATGATGTTAACCCTGCAGGGGTGTACTTCTTCACACACGCTCTCGCCACTTACCGCCCTGTACACGTCATGTACCTCGGCAACCTTCAAGCGGAAACCGGGCGAGGGAGTCGGCCACGACCTGACTAACCGAACAAGTCTCTAGTCCAGGTTTATCGCCTATTCGGGTTCCATCCGCAAGGAGATCCGGCCGGGGTGTCGCTCACGGCCCCAAACGATGTGTGCAGGGTTCCCAAGCCCACCAACCGGGTGCCACTTGGTACACCGGGCCACTGTGCCTAGTCTGTCCCAAGCCAACCTGTACCGGGTGCCACTTGGTAGACTACTAACACTACCTACAAACACCAGAAACTAGTTGCAACTCCTGGACAGAGATCATGTTGATTAATAAGTCGAGAGGGGCACTTAAGCATTCCAATGTGTGGTAGTAGCTGGTCATGGATCACAAACACAGAACTCAGTTCCTGAGGACGGCTGCAATGAGACAACCCACCATGTACTCCTACATGGCCTCTCACCGCTACCTTTACCAAATCGTGTTCACACACTTAGCTCACACACATTGGGACATGTTCACACGCCTCTGATTCATCCCCGATGAATCAGACCTGACTCGACTCTAAGCAGTAGCAGGCATGACAAACAAGCATGAATGAGTAGGCACATCAGGGCTCAAACAACTCCTACTCATGCTAGTGGGTTTCATCTATTTACTGTGGCAATGACAGGTCATGCAAAGGATAAAGGGGTTCAGCTACCGCAGCAAGTAACAAATATGTCGTTGTTGTCCTAATGCAGTAAAAGAGAGCAGGAGCGAGAGAGTGGGATTTTAT
>NW_021203645.1:0-566 GCF_002162155.2 Triticum dicoccoides
ACGACACCGGCAGGCGACTGGAGCGGCGCGGAGGGAGCCGCGCGGGCAGAGCAGAGGCGAGGCCGCGGGTGTGCGGGCGGTCGCCAGAGAAGGAGGGGGAGGGCGTCGGGGCCGGAGTGGGATGGCGGGGCCAGAGCAGAGGCGAGGAGGGCCATGGTGAAGGGCGCACACGCGAGCTGTGGGCTGCGTAGGTGAGCGCGGGTGCGCGTGGCTGCGGGCGGGGTAGCAGCAATGCGCGGCGAGCAGTGGAGGCCGACCGGTGACTACGGGCGGCCGGCCACGCGGGCGCGCGCGCAGCGAGCACACAGGTGCAAGGGAGCACATGGGTCGGGGCGCGGTCGAGGCGCGACCATGGGGGGCGAGCGCGTGACGATGGGCGCGTGCGAACTCGTCGATACAGGGGGGGAAAGAAGGGGAGGCCTCATGAGGTAGATGTAGGGCAATGGGAGCGGGGCTTGAGGTGGGGGACGGGGACGGCGCGCACAGTGGAGGCAGTTCGGCTGGGAAGGCTCGACGAGGTGGCCTCCGGCGAGGTCCTCGTGCGGCGGCGACGTGCAGTCTAGCAG
>NW_021203646.1:0-745 GCF_002162155.2 Triticum dicoccoides
GCGACACGGCACGAGAAGTGGGTCGGAACGAGAGAAGTGGCGACGATAACTGAATTTTCGTAAGTGACATATATATAGGAGGGCCCTTTAGTACCGGTTGGAGCCACAAACCGGTACTAAAGGCCAATTTTGGTCAGCCCAAGCGGCGGGAAACGAGGGCCTTTAGTACCGGTTGGTGGCTCCAACCGGTACTAAAGGGTAGCCCTTTAGTACCGGTTGGAGCCACCAACCGGTACTAATGGCCGTGCGCTGCCACCGCAGGGCGCTACGTTTAGTCCCACCTCGCCGAGCGAAGGGCAGCCGCACTGGTTTATAAACCCAGTCGCAGCTGCCCTTTCGAACTCCTCTATTTAGCAGGCTTATGGGCCTAACTGCGCGCTGCCCTGTGAGTCTGCTGGCCCTACTGGGCATGTATTTGCACACCCAAGGTCTGGCAGGCCCACAGGGCAGCGCCCCAACATTTTTTTTTATTTTTTTATTTTCTGCATTATTTATTTTCTACTATTTATTTTTGAGTAATTTTTTTATATAGTTATTTCTTTTCTGCTTTATTTTTTTCTTCTATTTATTTCTGAGTAGTTTTTTTGCCGTATTTAGTTTCTTTATGAATATTTTTGCTTTATGTAATTTTTTTTTTCTTTTCTGCATTATTTATTTTCTTCTATTTATTTTTGAGTAATTTTTTTATATAGTTATTTATTTTCTGCTTTCTTTTCTTCTATTTATTTCTGAGTAGATTTTGCCG
>NW_021203647.1:0-1071 GCF_002162155.2 Triticum dicoccoides
ACAACTCCTATGGCTCCTGCCGGTTGTCATACTCATCGACATGCAAGTCGTGAATCCTATTACAAGAACATGATCAATCTCATACATCACATATCATTCATCACATTCTTCTTGGCCATATCACATCACATAGCATACCCTGCAAAAACAAGTTAGACGTCCTCTAATTGTTGTTGCATGTTTTACGTGGCTGCTATGGGTTTCTAGCAAGAACGTTTCTTACCTACGCAAGACCACAACGTGATATGCCAATTGCTATTTACCCTTCATAAGGACCCTTTTCATCGAATCCGTTCCGACTAAAGTGGGAGAGACTGGCACCCGCTAGCCACCTTATGCACCAAGTGCATGTCAATCGGTGGAACCTGTCTCACGTAAGAGTACGTGTAAGGTCGGTCCGGGCCGCTTCATCCCACAATACCGCCGAAACAAGATTGGACTAGTAACGGTAATCATATTGAACAACATCAACGCCCACAACTACTTTGTGTTCTACTCGTGCAAAGAATCTACGCAATAGACCTAGCTCATGATGCCACTGTTGGGGAACGTAGCAGAAATTCAAAATTTTCCTACGTAACACCAAGATCTATCTATGGAGAAACCAGCTACGAGTAGAAAGGGGAGTGCATCTACATACCCTTGTAGATCGCTAAGCGGAAGCGTTCAAGTGAACGGGGTTGATGGAGTCGTACTCGTCGTGATTCAGATCACCGATGATCAAGTGCCGAACGCACGGCACCTCCGCGTTCAACACACGTACAGCCCGGTGACGTCTCCCACGCCTTGATCCAGCAAGGAGGGAGGGAGAGGTTGAGGAAGACTCCATCCAACAGCAGCACAACGGCGTGGTGGTGGTGGAGGAGCGTGGTAATCCCGCAGGGCTTCGCCAAGCACCACGGGAGAGGAGGAGGAACTTGGGAGAGAGGGAGGGGCTGCACCAAAGGCATAAGGTATGTTTGGGAGGCCCTCCTACCCCACTATATATAGGGATCCCAAGGGGGGGTGCGCCAACCCCTAGGAGATCCAATCTCCAAGGGGCGGCGGCCAGGGGAGGAGTCCTCCCCCCCC
>NW_021203648.1:0-9417 GCF_002162155.2 Triticum dicoccoides
GCCCCCTCAACCTTACATGTAGCTCTGCCGTTGCTCACGATTCACCTCGTCGGAGTGAGACCCTGATATTTTGGTCGCGTGTTGGACGTGACGTGGCGCGGCTGACACCAGCGTACGAACGCTTTGCATGCATGGCAAAAAATCATGCCATATCATCGCGCAGATGACCAGAAGAAAGAATTAGGAACTGTTTAAATGACATCCGTGATTGGCGGGGCCGTCAACCTGCTGGTCGGCGAGCTTCTCGCCGGTCCACTCGACTCGACCGGCGGCGAAAGGGCGCTCGAGTTCATGGTGGAGGTCACGACCGGCGGAAGAAACAAAGCAGGATCTGATGCTTCTGGGACACACTCCCTATCTTTCTTTATAGAGTAATAGTTAAAGGCAAAAGTGCAGATTGTCTAGAACATTGTATTGCTGACACCCATCTGTGTGAAGCTTGTGTTTCTTTTTTGTGATCTCTTACATAGGGCTGTCACTGGATAAACAATTCCTGTATTTTTCTTCATTTTTACATATGTACTTTGTCGAATTAATATATGAAAATAATGTATAACAATTGTTATACGGTTCAGGACTTCAAAACTAATACAGGGTGGGTAGTGAAGAAGCAGGTCCATCCCCCGAGATCTGTCTTAAACCGCCGCCCCCAACAAGCGCCTGCAGATTACCAGAATCAGGGCATTATCTACGCATGGTAAGGGCATCTCCAGCCGCGCCCACACGAAAGCCTTCCCAGGCGATTTTTTCGCGCCGGCGCCAAAAAAACGGCCCAGTCGTGCCCCCAGGAGCCCGATTTTCGCCGGCTTGGGCCGAAAACAGCGCCGGCGGACCCAGCCCGAACCCGGCACGAAAAAGACGCGGGCCAGCCGCGTCAGCGACTCGGCGCCTCGTCTTCCCCCAACGGCCTCGGTTTCCGTGGGGAATCAATGGCAAGGCTGCCGCCGGTCAGCCTTGCCGTTGATTCACGGGCGGCGCTTCACGGGGCGGCGCGCCGACGCCTCCCTTCCCTCGCACGCGTACACACGGCGCGGCCCGGCTATAAAAGCCAGCGGCCTCCACTCGCCTGTGCCCAGACCAGTCCCCCCTCGCCGCCGTCCAGCCCCTCCCTCTCCCTGCCTCTCCCGAGCGCCGCCCTCCGGCCCCTCCCTCTACCTCTCCCGAGCCCACCCCGCCCCGCCGTCGCCATGGCAGAACGCTTCCCCAGAGACGAGGCGGCGGCCAACGGCTTCGGCCGCCGTTCGCTCCGCGAACAGGAGCCACCGGACATGGGCCATCGGGGTGGAGGCTCAGCGCCGGGGGAGTACCCATTCCCCCGTTGCCCGACGTCGTGGCGAAGCCGAAGTACTACGCCGAGGAGGTCGACATCGTGCGCGCGTCCCTCACCGACGCCCAACTCTCCCTCCCCCAGTACGCCGCCGACAACCACGCGGCCTGGGCGGCGTATTTCGAGCGCCGCCAGCAGCAGCGATTGGCGTCCACCAACGGCGCGCCGGTGGTCGGCGGCCGACAGAACAGCGAGGGGCGCCACCTCTGGTAGGGCGTCCCCGGCCGCACACTCGAGGGTGTGCTCACGTACCTCGAGGGCGGCAACGACCCGCCGTTGGCGTACCCCCCGGCGCAGCACCGACGCGTCGGGCCATGGGCGCCAAGGAGGTTCGGGTCCTCCTCCTCCTCTTCTTTCTCCCGATCCTCGTCGCACTCCTCCGGCACTCCGGCCCTGCTCGGCGTCAAGGCCGAGCCCGCGGCGGAGTCGCCGCTCGGCCGGCGCACTCGCAGCGCCGGCATCGTCATCAACGAGGGCGGCTGGCGTGCCTCGTCCTCGTCGGCTCCTCCGCGCTTCGTCAAGCCAAAGACGGAGCCGGGGCTTGCGCCGGTGAAGGCGGAGTTCGACGACGACGACGTGGCCCTAGAATGCGCGCGCCAGGACTATTTTGCGATGGAGAAGGCGCGCCGGGAGAAGGTGAAGGAGCGCCAGCGTGCCGCCCTGCGCCACTTCGAAGAGCGCCGACGCGGCCGCGATGAAGACGGGGTCGTCGTCCTACGCGACAGCGACGACGACGACGCGCCGCCGCCAGTCCGCCATGGCGACGCCGGGTCCAGCAGGGGCGCCCGCGTCAAGGAGGAGAAGGCCGCCGACGACGACGATGGCGGCGACGACTTCAGCCCCTTTCTTTTTTAGATTAGGTTAATGTCATGAAAATGGCGAATTTCGCCGAAATTTGCCATGTTTAGACGAAATTTAACTAGTTTTTAATCATAACTTCGCCGAACGTCTCATCTTTTTTTTTAATACGCGCCTAGGGGCGGTCCTGGGGCCGACTCGCCCAGGGCCATTTTTTGCGCCGGCTCACCCCCAGGCGGCGCTTTTTGACGTCCCTGGGGGGGGGGGGGCAACGGCGGGAGATGCCCTAACATGATGCTCCTCGGGTGATTGAAGCAATTGATCGCAACACGCCACCCGTGATGAAGCCACCTTGGACGATTGGTGTCAAGGCCCATCCTCCAACACCCCAGGTTCCTAATTAATTAAGGAAGAAACCACAAAATGAACAGTGAGCCCCTTTCATCAGTGTATGGACATGACTGAATTCATTAATGTGAACAAAGTTCAGTTGGTTTGTAGTGTGCCGGATCAGAACAGAGGCACACTCTGGTATGTGGAGAGTCCCGTGAGTCAGTCGACTTTTTCAAGGAAGGGCTGTTGCTAGTAAGCCATGCCCGAGCGATGACGACTGGCGTCGGGTGCGCCAGGTGCGGTCTATGCAGGGCGTGGGCGTGTATGTCCCGGCGTGAATCTGTGCTCACGTTGGTTGCGTGAAGGAACTACATGCACGAGGGCCGTTGCGATCTGTTGGAGCCAGCCGCGTCGTGCCCGTGGCCGGAGCAGTTGGTTGCATGCTAGATGGATGGACTCGGCTGTTGCGGGAGGCTGCGCACATCCTGAGTCTGACCATGCATGTAGCTAGCAGGTTGTGGGTGCATGGCGTAGTTAGTTGGCTTAGTGGCCGGGCGATCCATGCATGTGCGTGCGTGAGGCCAATGCCTGGTGTGTGTCCGGCTATATAAGCCATGTATTGGTGTTGTGCAGAGTGGAGAGTAGCTAGGAGAGATGTAGTCTCCAGTAGTCCTTCGTGTGGGTGTGGCTGCGGTATGTGCCGAGCCCGAGTTCGTGCTCAATGAAAAATTAGGCTGTTCGTGCGGCCGAGGCGCCGTTCGTGCGGCGGAGCGTATGTGCGCCGGAAATATTTGTGTCCTCTCCCTTTCTCTTGTTTCTTCCTTATCTCCGGTGATCGCCATGGTTCAGTGAGTAGGCTAGACAACAACAAGGGCCACAAATCAGACTTGAAACCAGACTTGTCAACTGAATCCGGCTCGTCTCTGGAGATCAACTCGCACGCCGTCTTGAGGTTGGGAACGATGCCTGATATGGTGGGCCGGTCCTTCCTGGCAAACTTCACGCAGCATCGTGCAATCTGCGCCACATGCTTCAATGCGTGCAGCTGTCATGACGTTGGCTCCGGTACAGGTCGTCTATCCAGCATCTCCTCAATGTTACCGGCCTCAATCATGGGGAGTGCAAAAGATGCCAGATCTCTATTCATCTCCTCCTTTGCTTGGGAAAACGCCCTTTTCCCTGTCAGAACCTCAAGCATAACCACGCCAAGGCAATACACGTCGCTAGCCGGAGTCAGATGACCTGTATGGAGGTACTCAAGGTCGATGTACCCAAGTGTGCCTCTAACGATGACATCCAACCACGGCACCTCACTCGCCATGTCCCAGACGACGGACGAGGCAAAATCTGAAACATGGGGCACCCAACTGACATCGAAAAGGATGTTGATTGACTTGATGTCACGGTGGATGATCCGAGGGTTGGAATGACAGTGGATGTACTCTATTTTTGCTTGTGAAACACGGAGGAGCACATCGATGCGCATATTGCAAGACATGGTCACCGGTGACAGCATATATATAGAGGAGCCAGCCTGATTTGGGTACAAGATAAGCCTTTCTAACTCCTTTCTTCGCCGGGTTAGCAGGCGCTTTCCCTTAATGCTAACACACCATCCAAGGAGGGGGATGATATGCTTGTGTCGTAGCTTTGCTAGGACGTCGAGCTCCGTGCGGAAGTCCTCCAGCTGTATGTTTTCTGACATGCGCTTGATGGCCACCCGTCGTCCATTCTGAAGCCTGCCCCTATACACCCTTCCTCCGCTGCCGCAATTGGTCATTGTGTCATGGGCGAAGTTGTTGGTGGCAGCTATGATCTCCACCAACGTGAATTCCTTTGTTCCTATCGGTAGTACCTCCTGAACAACCTCCGTAGACTCCTGAAAAAGAGACCACAAATGAGCAGTGACCGTCCACCATTTCATACAAAATGTACCTCCTTCATCACGAATCATCACTATCAATTTGCAGGCCCGTTGATGAGGGGGGCCAAAGTGGGCGACCGTCTAGGGCCTTCGAAATTTTGGGGCCCCAAAATCAGTAGCGAATATACGTCTAGGTTTAATTAGGGGAAGAGGCGTACGTGTGAAGGTAACATGCTTTTCGATCCATATATACTGGCTTCCACCCAATATTCTAGGCGCTAACTTACCAAGGACGGGGAAGTCCCCTTCTACACCCGAGCTCAAATGAGCTCGGGATGAATAGTAACTCAACTTTGTTTTAAATATTCAAAAAAATCTGATTTTTTTTCTAACAAACTTTGATAAATGTTCTAAGAGCTTCCAAAATTTCATCATGAAATCACATTTGTGGAAGTCGTGATAAAAAGAAAAATAAAATCGGTGCTCCAAACTGCTTTCGAAAGTAGCATTTTCAGAATATCTATTTTGTTTATTTTCTGTCATGACTTCCACAAATGTGATTTCATGATAAAACTTTGCAAGCTTTTAGAACATTCATCACAGTTTGCCATAAAAAACATTCAGATTTTTTTGAACATTTTTTTAATTTTTTCGATTTTACTATTCACCCGAGCCGAGTTCATTTGAGTTCGGATGGAAAAACTGCAGTCCCGATTGATGACCCTTTAGAACGCTGATCAGTGTGTATTGTCTGCCGGCCCCGTCTATCCGATAAGAAGAATTGTTTAATATCTTGTCTACTGGTTCTTCATTTAATTTAGGTAAGGGTGATCTCTCATATATATTTAAAAAGAATAGGGTTAATACTGGATGATTCTAATTTCAAGGTTTACGCTTTTCCTGTTTCCGATTTCCCTATCTTGCTAAGCTTAGAACCCATGTATTGCTTGAATCATTACTTTTGTTAGAAGACAAATGATTGTTTTTTGGGGTATAACATGAGATCCTTTATTGCTTGATGAATATCACATCTACTCTTTTCGCGTTTATATTTGTTTTATCTATAAATATTATACCTAATAACACATATTTGAAGTGTTATAGTTATGCAAGAGTATGTGTTTATTTACTTATTCAAAATTTCGGGCCCAATTTTCATTTCGTCCCGGGGCCTCAAATTCCTGGAGAAGGCCGACCAACGGCATAGATAAGGGGCACCGTGTAGGACCAGCTACAAAGAAACTTTGTGTTTTCAGCACCCGGGTGCCCCTACACCCTCTATGAACAGTAAATTCAAAACAAATTTAAAAAAATAAAAAAAATCTGAAACTTTGGGACATCAAACATCATGAAACTTTTGATGATCTTGCAAAGTTTTAGCTAAAAATAACATTCGAAGAGCACTCAAATAAAAAAACAAAATCATTGTTCAAAGTTTATGTACATTTTTTAGCAGTGATTTTGTTTTTCATTGTGAGGGCTCCACGAAGGTTATTTGTTGCTGAAACTTTGCAGGAACATCAAACCTTTGATAATCTTTGATCCCTGAAAGTTTCACATATTTTTGAGTTTTTTTCTCCAATTCTATATGAATTTACTTTTCCTGAGGGTGTAGGGGCACCCGGGAGTTGTTAGACATTTCTCATCTACAAGACCGAGATTTTGGTGGCATTTTCATGTTAATGTGGATGGACTGTGGTTTTCCATCAAAGTGCGCCCTACCTTAATTTGTTTTCGTCCTCCGCCACTGATAGCAGTAATGGTATAGTAGCAGCTGAAATAGTAACATGTTTGCAGGGTAGTACCATGGCGTGACAGTAGTGAATGTAACAGAAACAATAGCAGTAAAAGCGTAGGCATGTTGTAAGCGATGGGTTGTTCAGATGAGATTCAATATGCAATGGTCATAACCTAGAGCGACAATAAACTAGCTCCAATTTATCAATCATATGTAGGCATACATTCCATGTATAGTCATACGTGTTTGCAATAAAAACTTGCATAATATCTTTTGTCATACCCTCCCGTGCAACGGGGTTCTAATGAAAACTAAGAGTAATTACAGCGCATGTAATCCTCAAGTTAAAGTCATGGCAGTTAATATACAAATTGTTGTCACTTTGGGGTCTAGGGTTCAGAACATAACAGGTGCATACAACTTGCAGATAAGATCAAGTACACAAATATATTCATCAAAACATAGAGATTTCAGATCTGAAATCATGGTACTCGGGCCCTAGTGACAAATATTAAGCATAGGAGAGTCATAGCAAGATCAATCCCAAAACAAAGTGGATAATAGGCATCAAGCCGTAACAAATCTGACATCGATTACATAAAAAATCTCATCGAATAGTCATCTACCTCCTTATGGCTATAGAAGAATTATTCACACATGGATGTGAGCATCATGAAATTGTATAAAGAAGGGTTAGAGATGACGATGACGACGAATCCCCTTCTCTGGAGCCAGAAACAGACTCCAGGGGGAGAACAGGAGGTGGCGATGTCTCCATATCGCAAAAAGTTTCGGTAAATATTTGTGATTTTTTGGCATATATGAGAATTTATGCCGGTGGAATCGTTATCAGGCGGTCGCCAAGGGACCCAAACGGCCAGGTGGCGCGCCCTGGGGAAGGCCACGCCATCAGGCTGTGTGGCGGCCTGGTGGCCCCCCTCTTATCTATCTTTGCTCCAAAATTCCTTAAATATTTCAGAATAATTCTTCAAAAATTCTTGTCGAATTTCGAGTACTTTTATTTCTGAACATATACAACACCATGGTAGTTCTGCTAAAAACAACTTCAGTCCCGGTTAATTTCATTCAAATCATACAAATTAGGGGCAAAAATAATAACAAAAGTGTTTGAAAAATAAGATACGTTGGAGATGTATCAATCGTCCGCAGGCTCGTCATGCTCCTCGAGGAAGTCGTGGATTGACTCCACGTTGGTGATGAAGTGGCCGACGGAGTGGGCCGCATAGAACAGGCTCGCCACGTAAGTCGATGAAAAACTCTAAGTTATCAAAGAAGAAAACTTGGCATGAAGAAAAAGTCTCGGTGGGCTCAAGATGGCCCACAAAGTTAGGAACAAAAGTTATTGAACCAAAAGTGAAGATCTGGCCCGACATGTAGATGGAGAAGTTGTTGGAAGATCTCATTTGGATGTCAGTTCCACAAGAACGACACGTGCCTAGCACGCCACTCTCGGTGTAGATTCCGGTAGACCTTTCGGTGGGGTACCCAGACTACCTGAAAAGTCCAGAGAGAAAACATGAGATCGATTTGCCCAGGTTCAAGCCCTCAAGGTGGAGGTAAGACCCTACTCCTACTCATAATGATCGTAGGTATACACAAGGGTGAAGACCGAGTGCAAAAAAAAACTAGCCATGCCTCATCTTATAAAGGGTGCCCGAGGCTAGGGTTTACAAGAGTACTAGCTGGTACCTAAGGCAGCTGACATGAGTCCATAAAGATCTAGCCTCCTTGTCTTGCATGGCAAGGATGTCGGTTTGTTCCTTTTAGAGGGCTCAAAGACCACTTTGAAAACGAGGCCGTATAGTAGCCAGGGGGTCCTAGGACGTCCTTATGGGCCGACTTCCGGTGTCCCGCGGCACCCCTAGGCCGCGGCACCATGAAATAACATATTTGAAAAGGCATTGCGGATTTTTCAATGGTTTCTCCAGGAGGCGTTGTTTGGTTCTTCTTCGGGCCAACTAGTCCTTCCTCCTGCTCTGGTTCGGCTACTCACGTGCTCATGCTCGGTTGTGAAATGGTGGCATTCAATACTGCATTTTGTTATGTATTGTTTGTGTTGCTTTCTTTGTTTGTATTATTTTTTCCTCTCATATTCTTTGTCAGAAACAGTGTAGCTTCATCTGTTAAGAGGATGAAATCCTACTTTTTGAACAGTTTCTAGGATAATGTTATATAGAGAAATTATAATGATTAAAATAGACGATTTATATCCATTTCGGGGTACTGTAAATGAACTCGCTTACGTAAGTCTAATTATATGCCACTTATGTTCAACGAAATATACCAGGAAAATGTAAAATCTTACTAAATGCAGTGTCTCCAACTGTTGCGGCGGTTTCATGGCAATACACTTGATTTTGGCATTGTACGGCAAGAAATGCAAGTGAAACCTCTTTGCGCTGTAGAGTGTTACATTGCCACTACCCACGAAGTTATATGTAGCTCTCTTAGATTGTGCCGCCTGGCTAGCTAAGGCTTGAACATTGACGGCCTTCTCACTTTGGTAGTATGCTCGAAGGCATAGGCCAGTTTGATCACCTTGGCGGATATCCATAGCCCACCGCAGCATTTCAGAGTGGTACTGCAAAAGTACTCGTTTATGGAATTTTAGTTTCATAACTAACATACTATGTGTCAACAACATATACAGAACAAGATCGAAAAATACATACAAAAGAAATTCTCCACCTTTAGAACCACACATTTCAGATTTATTCTTTTACATCAAGAGAGAACAGTGCAAGTGGAGACTTTTTGGGCCATGGAGCCTCACATTGTCGCTACTCAAGAAAGTTATGCCACCTAGCTAAGGCTTGAACATGGGTGGCCTTCTCACTTTAGTAGCCTGCTCGAAAGCATAGGCTATCTCGATCAGCCTCGGCTCATATCCCTGCAGCCCGCCAAAGCATATGCCAAAAGGGACACCCTTCTCGTTGTACCCAGCCGGCACAACGATGCCAGGGTGGCCGCCAATGGCGAGATGGTTGGAAGCATAATGCTCGGGTGCAACGATCGCGTCCAGTTGATGCTCCTTCATCAGCTTCTCCAACCCATTCACAGAGAGCTCCTTCAGCCAGCGGATCCGAGCTCTTTCCAGACGGTCAATGCCGTTTGTATTTTGGGCTAAGATAAGGTTTTGTTGCCCGAAATCTTTTAGCCTCTCCTGTACAAAATGTAAATGAAATATCTAAGAAAGTATATATAGAATAAATGCCATTAGCAACCATCTCCTTTTTAGAGTTTTATTGCCTAATGTCCTCTGCAACATGATTCCACACTGTTTGAATCTATGACAAGAAGACTTAAGAGTTGAAATCTGGAATGAGTTTTTTTTTT
>NW_021203649.1:0-1629 GCF_002162155.2 Triticum dicoccoides
GACGCCACGCCCTCCCCTGCTCTCTCTCACTCTCCCTCGGTTCTTCCCTCCTCTCCCTCGCTCTCTCTCTCACACGGCCGAACACCACCATCGCCGCCGTTCGCCATAGCAGCCGTCTCCGGCCACCCCTCGCCCCTCCGTTGAGCTCAGGAGCTCCGCCTCGACCCCCTCTTCCTCCCCACCAAGCCAAGCCCCTCGGGAAGCCCTGCATCGTCGCCCACGTCGCCGTTCCCCTCCTCGGCCACCGGAGATCGTCGCCGTCGAATCGAGAGCTACCGGACGTCCCCGAGCCCGCTAACCATCCCTGCAGCTCCGCGGTGAGCCACTGACCCGATTCCCCCTTGCCCCGTCGTCCCTAGCATCCTGTAGCTGCCGCCCCCTTGAGCTCCGAAGCTCGCCGCCGCCGTGCCTCGTCGCCGCCGTGGCTGGAGCCGTTGTAGCTCGAAGCCGAGCACACCAACGTGCTCCACACCTCACCAGGAGCACGTAGCACGCACCAACGCCTCCCCTAGCGCCCTGCATCGCCTAACCCGCCGTTGGCCGAACTTCGGCCGCCGCTCGCGAGCTCGCCGTCGTCGGTACCGGCCACCTCAGGCGCGGCCACCACCACCGTTCGACGCGCGGGAGCAAGGGCTCTCCAACGAGCCCAAGCACGGCCTCGCCCGTGCCCTGTAGCGCGTTTCCGCATCGCGCCGCCGTCTCGGGCCTCGCCGGCGTCATGTCGCCGGTGGGTTTGACCCACCTTGACCACGGCAGAACCCCCCCTGTGTCCCTGACAGGTGGGCCCAGCCCTGTTAGCTAATTAGGATTAGCACTAACCGAATTAGTTAAACTAACTACCCCCCCTGACACTGACCAGTGGGCCCCAGCGCCACTAATTCCTAATTAGGATTAAACTAACCCTGTTTAACCCCCCTGTCACTGACGTGTGGACCCCACACGTCAGGTTTGACCTCAGCCAGCCGCAGTTGACCACTGACATCATGCTGACGTCATGCTGGCGCAATATATATATTTCTGGATTTAATTTAAATCAGGAAATTCCAGAATATTATTTAAACTTCAAAAATTCATAACTTTTATTCTGTAACTCCAAATTGGACAAATTATATATGAAAAATGATCAGAAAAATCCAATCTATCCATCTGTACTGTTTTCATGCATGATCAAACAAGTTAAATTGATGTTTTAAGCAGAACAAGGAAAAGCACTTTAAAAGGCCATGTTTGAGTTTGAAATTTGAATCTTTGATTCAAATTTGTTCAAACCCTTCTGGTTTTAGTTGCATTAGCCCAACACACTCATATTGCCATGTTTCATGCATGCATCATATTGTTGCACATTGTTTGGTGATGGTTGTGTATCGATGTCCTTTGCGACAGGTTCTGCCTCCGAGGAGTACCGTGATTACCCTAACGAAGAACCGTATCAGTGCATCGAACCATCAGGCAAGCAACCAACCATTTGATCATATCGATACAATCCCATGTTCTCGCTCCTGCTCTCTTTTACTGCATTAAGACAACGCGTTTCAAACTGCTGTGTGCTACGGTAGTTGAACCCATTTCCTCTGCATGACCTGTCATTGCCACAGTAACTAGATGAAACCCACTAGCATGTGTAGGAGT
>NW_021203650.1:0-2002 GCF_002162155.2 Triticum dicoccoides
ATATCTGCGTAAATTATCCTAGGTGTGGATGTTGATCTCTCTGTATTGGTTGATTCGATTGGTGAACTAGTTTTCAAAATCGATGAACTTGTTTATCAAAATCAATGAACTTTTCGAATAATGTTCAGATTTACGTTAATATTTTACTAAAGAATGGTTAAATAAAACTTTTTCCTAGTTACAGTACAGTAGAACGTATTCGGTCTAGTGGTTATCGCGTTAGGCGAGAAAAGACATGCGATGCTGAGTTCAAAACCCAGCTTTTGCGCTTTTTGTTCAACGTTCACTTTTTTCGCGTCGTGGTCGAAGCTCACCTGGGCCGGCCCAGTAGCGCGACGCTTCGAGCGCCAGAACACGAAACCGGCGCTGAGGGCGCTGGTTAGGAGCTCCCCCAAATCAGGGGCTCGCCAAAATTTTGGCAAAGGATTTGCCCGCCCAAGTTTCGCCAGCGCTCGGGTACATCAGCCCAAAGGAATCGGCAGCTACGACCAAAATATTGGCGTGTTTCCAGAACTTGGGCTTCAATATAAACACTGGCCCATGGCAGCAGTCAACGTCAAAATTTGGTATGGTAACTGCTGGCCACAATCCAAACAGACTCTATGTGTTGCTCTCGATACGATAGCCATCGCTACCATGACAATACTACTGGACATGCCCATTTAGCCAGGGTAGCCGTGAAGCTATCTCGTTGGCTGAAGACCTTCTGTTATAGAATTTTGTTGTTACTTCTGACTCAAAACAGGTTGTTTAAGACATCAAAGAAGGAACCCAAGGTAGATATGGAGCTGTCATTGATGAGATTAGAATGCGGCTTTAACAATAATTTCTTCTTTGAAGGCCGGGCAGCTAATGCCAATGCCCATAGTCTAGCAAAGTTTGCTCACTCTTTAGATCATGGGCGCTATGCTTGGCTTGGCCAAACTCGTGATCAAGTTTGTATCCCACAAATTGTGGCTTTTGATCAATAAAACTTTGTGTTACCCCTAAAAAAGCATATACATGCGAGACGTCAACCAGATGGGAACCGGCTGGAGCACTGCCTTTGTCCTGTGAAGACTCGCCTATTTCGCTCCTTCCAAACGGACCATATCGCGTAGATGATTCTTCCACTGCGCCTCTTGCGCACTTGCTTGGACTGGGAATTCAGAGTCTTGTCCCACCAGTCAGACACATTTCCTGGCTCCGGGAGGAATCCCGAGATTGGAACGCCTTCCTTAGTCAAAGAGTTCGCCTAGTTCCAAACCGCGACCGTGAAGGGACAGTCTTTGCAGAGGTGAGTTGTTGTTTCAGGCCGCTGAAGACAGAGCATGCATCTGGGATCGTGAGGCCATCCCCTCACGGCTAGCATATCCGCAGTGAGAATTCTTCCGTGCAGAGCTAGCCATGCGAAGAACTTGCACTTGGGCTCAGCGTTTGCGGACCAGACCTTGGTCGTGTCAAAACGTGAGTAGGAGCCGAAGAACTGCGCGCCGTAGGCAGAGGCGGCCGAGTAAGTCCCCGAGGTGGTTAAGTTCCAGCGAATGGTGTCCTCTTGGTCAGGGAGGAGGGTGATCTGACTAATGTGGTTCGAGAGAGACATGAATTCACCTAGCTGCTGAATGGTCTGCAGCCTGGCCACCGCCCTAATCAAGTTCTCGTTCATGAGCTCGTTGTGCACCGATCTGTTTTTTCTTGAGGCAATCTTGTAGAGCTCCGGAGCTACGAGCTTGAGTGGACCTTCACCAATCCAATTGTCATGCCAGAACAAAGTCTTCTGCCCATTGCCCAACATAATAGAGGTACATGCGTGAAAGAGGCTCAAGTCTGATTGGTCACACGGCAGCTCCGATCCCACCCATGGCCTTTCTGGGTCAGTCCATTGCAACCAGGCCACCGTAGGCGCAGGGCATGGCTAAATCTCTGTAGGTCCATGATCCCTAGACCGCCCAAATGCTTTGGGCGGCAGACGGTCTTCCAGTTAACAAGGGAGTGGCCTCCGGAGGGTCTGAGTTTGGTCTTC
>NW_021203651.1:0-1127 GCF_002162155.2 Triticum dicoccoides
TACACGTGCGTTTTGTTTTGCAAGCGGCGCGAAAAAAATTAAAAAGGGAATGCAACACGAGGACTTCCCAGGAGGTCACCCATCCTAGTACTACTCTCGCCCAAGCACGCTTAACTTCGGAGTTCTGATGGGATCCGGTGCTTTAGTGCTGGTATGATCGCATCCGACATGTTACCCCGGTCTTCGTCCCTTATCCTTGCCCCTCCCAGCTCCACTACAAAGACGATTGTACATTGCTTTGGCCGCTCCCTCTCAACTACGGAGACGAGTTTAACGCGGTTTCCACCCCTCCCTCTCAACCGCACCAGTGCACGCTTGCCACGCCACAACGCCGACGCTGGACCCGTGAATCGTGAGCACCCAGCTATGACTTACCGCACTCGTGCAAAATAATAAAACACGGTAAATATATTACTTACACGTGCGTTTTGTTTTGCAAGCGGCGCGAAAAAAATTAAAAAGGGAATGCAACACGAGGACTTCCCAGGAGGTCACCCATCCTAGTACTACTCTCGCCCAAGCACGCTTAACTTCGGAGTTGTGATGGGATCCGGTGCTTTAGTGCTGGTATGATCGCATCCGACATGTTACCCCTGTCACACCCTAGCTAGTCATGCATTAGAGTGTTGCATCATGTTTACTCTTTCATCAGAAACTTGAAATGGGGATGACAGAACCCCCAGCCCCCTCTGAAACCAACTAGGGTTTACTAAAAACTTTTTCAATGAACCTGAAATGCCCTTCTAAAATGCCCATCATTTTTGTCTTGGTTCAGAACCCCTGCCAAAAGTGGTGCACATTTTCCTAGGCCATCTTAGGGTTTTTGAATTAAATCATAAATATTTGAATTTGGGCATTTAAAATTATATAAAATATTTAAATGCTCAAATACCTCCAAACTAAAATGTTTCATGTTGGAAATAATCCAACTATGGACCAGGAGTAATTTGGTGATTTTTGAAGTTGCCTAGGTATTTTATTAAATTCAACAAAGTTGCAGATATATTAAAAAAAGAAAACAGAAACAGAAAAAAAGGGGAAACTTACCTGGCGCCACCGCAGGCCCACCAGCCAGCCCACCTGGCCGGCCCAGCCCGGCCACCGCTCCAGCGAGCTGCTTGGCTCGC
>NW_021203652.1:0-930 GCF_002162155.2 Triticum dicoccoides
CTTCTTCCTCAGCTACCTCGTCAAACACGGGATCTAACGTCGCAAGAAAACAACGGGAAAAATAAGACAATAATAAAAACAGAAAAGTCAAAGTGCTCACAAAAATGTCAACTTATTTTTGTAAAATACTAAGAGGAAAGCTAGGAAGGGGACAACTTTTGGTTTTGGTTTTGGAGCAGCAAAATAGGAGTTATGGATTTTCAAAGGCCTATTTAAATGCTAAAAACCACATTTAAATATTTACAGAGAATAAAAGGTGGTTGGATTTGAATGAAAGTTGCACCATTAAATAGGTTGCAATATTCTAGGAATTTAGAAATTGGAATCAATGCATTTGGATTAATATTCTGTCCTGTGGAATTTTTGGAAATAATACAGAAAAGGAAAAAGAGAAACGGCGCTGTGCCACTGGGCCAGAGAGGCCACAGCAGCAGCAGGCCCAAGGGGGGGGGAAACCCAGCCCACGCGGCCGCCACATCGAAGGCGTAAAGGCTGAATACGCCTTCAGCCGACAGCGGATCGGTGCGCGCGTGCGCGCACGTTTTAAACCTGACGGGTGGATCCCACCCGTCAGGGCGTGTGGCTGACGGGCCGGCCCCACGGCGGCCGTCGTCTACCTCCGGCCAGAGGCGACGGCGAGCTCGCCGGCGGCGATATAGGGCACGGGAAGGGGCGCGGAGGCTACCGTTGGACTCAGGAGCGAGTCGCGGTTCTGGTGGTGGTGGAGACGGTCGCCGGGGTGGCCTGCTTCGCCGGCGACGAGGTCCCGCGGCGGAGGTGCTTCGGGCGCCGGTGGTTCCGGCCGTTTCCGGCTGCAAAACGAGGGGGAAAGAGAGGGGAAAGCATCAGTGAGGCGAGGGGAGTCCAGTTCGAGAGAGAAAAGGAGCGGAGGAGGCCTGTACCCGCAGATCGACGGCGACCCGAGGCGGC
>NW_021203653.1:0-1649 GCF_002162155.2 Triticum dicoccoides
CCCCCCTTGTCCTCTTCTTCCTCTGCCAGTAGGCAGAGGCGAGGCGTGGCGCGCGCCCGAAGAGCTCCGGCCACCTCCTGCTTCGCGCTGGAGGCCTCCCCCTTCGAGCCTATCCATGCGTGGAGACGCCACGCAGCCGCCCGGAGCCGTCCAGCCCTCCCTCTCTTCCCCTGGACCCCGTTCCCTCCTCTGCTTCCCTCCCGCGCACACCACCGAGCGGAGCTCGCCGTCTTCGTCGCCGTAACCATGGCCACCAGCCCTCCCTCGCCCATCCAGCGTGCTTGAGAGCTCCGTCACGACATCTTCGACCTCCCCACCAAGCCATGGAACTACGGACACGCCACAACGTCGCCGGCATCGCCGTTTCCATCGCCGGCCGCCGAGGATCTTCATCGTCAATTCACCACCATCGTCGCGTCCCCGAGCCGGCTAACCACCCCTACGGCACCGCTGTGAGCTCCCACGCCTCCCCTCCCTCTTTCCCCCTTCGATTGCGCCCTGTAGCCTTGATTCCACCGGAGCCGCGAGCTCGGCTCCGCCGGCGATGTCGCCGCCGTCGTTGCAGGTCACCGAACTCGCGTCCGAGCACGATCTCGAGCTCGTGGATCTCCCAAGAGCCCGCCCAGCCTCTCAGCTCGCTCGCTCGCCAAGCGTAGCCCCGTGCCCGTGCTGGCCCGAACTCCGGTCGCCGCCGCGGGCCCCGTTCCGGTGAGCTCGAGCCACCCCAGCCCCTGCCGTTTGCACAGATGGATGCGGGCGACTCCCAGCTACGCGTAGAGCCCCTCAGTCGCCGATTTGGTCGCCGAAGGAGCGTTTCCGACGCCCTCCGCCGTTGCTGGCGTCGCCGACGACAAGCCGCGGGTCAACTCCGGCGGGTTTGACCCGGGGTTTGACCCCCTGACGTGTGGGCCCAGGCGCCTGGTTGATTAGGGTTAGATTAGTTAGCGTAATTAACCTAGCTAATTAGATAGGCCACTGACATGCGGGCCCCGCCCGGCTAACTAAGTTAGTTAGGGCTAACTAACCTGGTTAGTTGACTGAGACACTGACGTGTGGACCCCACACGTCAGATTTGACCTGGGGCGCCCAGTTGACCCTGCTGACGTCACTGTGACGTGGGGCTGACGCAATAAGTATTTTCTGGATTTTTTTTTATAATTCAGGAAATTCCAGAAAATGCCTAAAACTTCTAAAATTCATAGAAATTCAACCGTAACTCCAAATTAAATAAATTATATATGAAAAATTATCAGAAAAATTCAAGGAATCCATCTGTACCATTTTCATGCATGTTAGAACAACTTATAGCTGCTGTTTAGCACAAATCAATTATATGGCATTTGAATAATCACATATGGAGTTTGAATTTGAATCTTGTATTCAAACCAACTTCATTTAATCTGTTGCTAGTTGCATTAGCCCAAAACACATTCATTTTGCCATGTCATGATCATGCATCATATTGTGCATTGCATTGATTGTGTTCCCTTCTGTGTTGCCGGTATTTGTCCCCTCTCGATAGACGTGATACCGATGATGTGATCGTTGACACTGATGAAGACTCAATGTTATCTTCAGAAGTGCCAGGCAAGCAAAACCCCCTTGTTCATTCCGATAAAATCCCACTCTCTTGCTCCTGCTCTCTTTTA
>NW_021203654.1:0-1871 GCF_002162155.2 Triticum dicoccoides
TTGATGCCACAATATCGCATGCTGATGCTTCTTTTTTTTAGATGATGAGAGGGTGCCCGGGATTGATACATTTTTATAGGCCGGTTGCTTCCGATTAATTTAAAAAATTATTGACCAGGTCAAAATGTGAACCAATTCTAAAATTGAATACCTCAATCGAATGGCAGAGCTCCAAGTTAGCGAGCATAGTAAATTAAAGAAATTGAATGAGAGAAATCCTTGAGAAGTTGTTGACCCAAGCAAAATCGGGTGATCCAATTCAAAATCTGGAGACGCCAATTGACTGTGTGGCCTTAAAAATAAGGGAGTGTAGTGTACTTAATAACTTAGAAGAGTTTAGCGCAGTTTTCTGCACCGAAGATTATTCCACATGTATTTTTCATTACCAAATCTAATTCATAAGTTTTCAAAGTATGAGCTTCGTAGAACTATTTTTTCCTCTTGAAATAGGAAGTAAAAGTCAGAGGAACATCTGCTTACATGTATGACAGCAACAACTCTGTGAAATATCACTAACCACTCATGAATTCACATTAATATCCCAAGCGACTTGCAGAAAAAAAAAACCCTCCCAAGCATCTCCAAAGAAAACAATAAAATGGAATGAATCTAAGAGAGTAACAACACAAACAATCTGAGGAGCTTGCTCCTGTTGGGTTTTCATGCACTTTATGCAAGAACATTAGACAATGAAACACTATATTGAGCTTGATCCCCTAAAACCCTCATTGCATCGACTTCTTGCTTCAGAGTAGTTGTATAGACGTACAACAAGGAGTAATTTCTTGAGATAAGTGGCTCCGCGCCCTTCCCTCTTCGTTTTCTGTAAGTGATTTAAGTTGAAGCCGAAAGATAGCTTTGAGACTGTTACATCACACAATAAGTTAACAACAAATAACTTAAGAACAAAACCACATTTAATCTATAATTTCATACCTTGTTCTTTGTTGCTTTCGCTTATAGCTCCAGGGATGAGAGCACATTGTATCAAAACCGCATTGTGACAATGCTTCCGCTTATAGCTCCATGGATGAGATCACATTGCAAACATAAGATATCTTTGAACGGGATCTTCACAAAATAAACCAAGTGTTCCTTAAAATCTTAATAAAAACAACTTGCCAAAGTTGTGAAAGGCAAGCCTCACAAAATAGTAGTGTTTCTTAAAATTAAAACAACGATTGGTGTTCCATGATAGCGGCAGGGACCTACGCCTATAGGACCAAGAAAAAAACACTTAACATTGTAGCACCCTTCATTTGAACCTGGCCGACCCATCGTCATTGTGGTGCACTATATGCATTCCATGTGGACTATGACATATCCTGCATTCATCAGTTCCTTCCAAGATTGACCATCGTTTTATCATATTTTTTGATCTCCATTTGACCGTTCTCTCGCTCCATGTCCAAAGGAGTCACATCATTATGCAAATGTTTCTTCTCAACGGGTTTATCTGGATATTTCTCCCAGCTTTTCTCACCAACTTGACCAATGCAATCAGGAATGACATGAATATCTTTTGGTTTTATCTGAAAGTTCTGCTTCCGGTCATGCCCTTCAGGTATAGATAAGGATAGGCATATGAAAATTGGTTATGCCTAAAAGATCTCTGAACCACTTGCAAAATAGATGGCCTAATTTTGAGGAATTTCAATAGCCAAACACAACACAACTAGAGGAAAGGATGGAATCAAGATAATCTGCAGCCCACAAAACTACCTCACATATTAACTTGGAAAGGAACTAACTAAGAAGTGGCCGACAATCAAGAGATGGTTAGAAAGAAAACAATGACATAGTGAAAGCAAGTGAGAGATCTCTATAAGTAGGATAGAATACTCAAACTGATAAACAAGAAAGGACTGCCA
>NW_021203655.1:0-1215 GCF_002162155.2 Triticum dicoccoides
AGAGGTGCGCCATTAGTAAGTGGGCAGCAACAAGATATTTGGGACAGCCTCTCCTACCCACACACTCACTTTCTCCCCACTTCATTCTCTCCACCTCCTCCTTGTCTCGGGTGCCTCCTCTTTTTCACCTCATTTCCACCATAGATTCATTCAAATTAAGTGGTTAAATTACCTTGTTTTAATAGGTAAGTAAGGGGGGAAGCTATATTTAGGTTGTTCTCCTTACAACAATGTGCACATGCACTTTTTACGGCCTAGCTAGATCTATGTATGTTCGTGGTGTTGCATATGTTTGTGGTGTTGCATATGTGTTTGTGTTTGGAGGTGTACCGGTATTTGATATGCGATAGTTGCCAATATTTTGCCGGAATGTTGATTCATTTCCGTTTCAGCGAGAATTTTGGCATTAAGCATTCTTTTTGGTCCTATTTTTAGGGAAGGTCATGCCAAATTTTTGTTTGGTTCTAAAATATCGTTTTGCTCTACCCCGCAGGCGACCATGGTCCGCACGATGACCGAAGGCATCGTGAATAGGTTTTTGAGGTCCGCGAAGGCCGAGATGCTTCAAAAGAACGAGACGGAGATAAGATGTCCGTGTCGAAGATGCAAGCTGAAGAGCCTTATTGCGGACCCGGATTCCGGGAAGGTGCGGGACCACCTGCTGTTGCATGGTTTCATGGATGGCTATCGGTGGCAAGGTGATGAAGATGACTACGAAGTCGTCCATGCGGGCCGGGCAAGAAATGAGGAAGGGCAGCAAGACAACCACCGTGGCTCGGGCGGGCGAGAAGACGAAGAATCCCCAGGAGATGATCACGACTGTGATGCTGTACACAGTCATCATGTAGAAGATGCAGGACATGATGATGAGGAAGATGCCGGAGCAGGCGACGGGCATGATCATGAAGATGATGATGCCGGCGGAGCAGACGACGCTGGACCATCGATGGGCTGGGTGCAGGACCCTCATATTCAAGAGCTGCTTCTCAAGCAGACGGATAACGCAAGAGCTGCCGCCCGAGAGAAAGCCAAGATGGATCAACTTGAGTTAGACGCGGTTACTCCATTGTATGAAGGATGCAGGCCCGAGGATACCCGCCTGAAAGTAACGCTCATGGCCCTGGAGATGAAGGTAAAACACAAAATGACCGACGCATGCTTCGACGAGAACATGTCATTCTGGCACGAACGTCTTCCCAAGGGGAACAAGTGCCC
>NW_021203656.1:0-1052 GCF_002162155.2 Triticum dicoccoides
AGAGGGTTACGGCAAAAACTGGATGCACTTCATGTACAAACTGGACAATCTCTTAGGAAGTATCAGGGTTTCGTACGAAAACTCATCTGTTACACCGGTATTCAATATTTTAATAACTTAGTACAACTCCGGACTTTTTTGCGTTCAGATGCACAATTAATAACTTAGTACAACTTCGGACTTTTTTGCGTTCAGATGCACAATTCAAATCAACGTCATCAACTTTCAACCCTTTCTGACATAATTTGCTATTTTCGATGCATTTACTGATTTGTTTTCAGAGCTAAATTAATCACCGTGAAATTGAAAAGCACTACAAAATGAACTCTGAAAAGGTCAAAACTTGGCAAGGTATCATCATTTCACCCGCATTGCATGTGCAAAAAAGTAGAGAGGGTTACGGCAAAAACTGGATGCACTTCGTGGACAAACTGGACAATCTCTTAGGAAGTATCAGGGTTTCAGACGAGAACTCATCTGTTACACCTGCTATTCAATATTTTAATAACTTATTACAACTCCACACTTTTTTGCGTTAAGATGCACAATTCAAATCCACGTCATCAACTTTTAACCCTTTCTTACATAATTTGCTCTTTTCGATACATTTACTTATTTGTTTTCAGAGCTAAATCACCGTGAAAGTGAAAAGCACTATAAAATGAACTCTAAAAAGGTTGAAACTTGGCAAGGTATCATCATTTCACCCGCATAGCATGTGTAAAAAAGTAGAGAGGGTTTCGGCAAAAACTGGGTGCACTTCGTATACAAACTAGACAATCTCTTAGGAAGTATCAGGGTTTCATACGAAAACTCATCTGTTACACCGGCTATTTAATATTTTAATAACTTAGTAGAACTCCATAGTTTTTTTGCGTTCAGATGTACAATTCAAATCCATGTCATCAACTTTCAACCCTTTCTGACATAATTTGCTATTTTTGATGCATTTACTGATTTGTTTTCAGAGCTAAATCACCGTGAAAGTGAAAAGCACTACAAAATGAACTCTAAAAACGTTGAAACCTGGCAAGGTATCATCATTCCACCCG
>NW_021203657.1:0-1285 GCF_002162155.2 Triticum dicoccoides
CCTGAAGTACATTTTCACCCAACCGGATCTAAATCTCAGGCAAAGACGTTGGGTTGAATTGATCACAGACTTCGACTTAGGAATAACCTACACCCCAGGGAAAGCCAACGTCATGGCTGATGCGCTAAGTCGTAAATCCTATTGTAACAATCTGATGTTACAACAAAGTCAACCGCTTCTCCATGAGGAATTTCGGAAGCTTAACCTTCACATTGTTCCTCAAGGATTTCTTTCCACCTTGGTGGCAAAACCTACCCTTACGGATCAGATTATCAAAGCACAGAAGGTAGATCCGGGAATCTCCCGCATCAAGAGAAACATTCAGAAAGGAATTGCGAATTGCTTCTCCATTAACGATCAAGGGGTCGTATACTTCGGAAATCGACTAGTGGTTCCCAAAGTGCGAAACCTGAGGCGATTGATCCTTAAGGAAGCTCATGAATCTCCTCTCACCATTCATCCCGGTAGCACTAAGATGTATCAGGACCTACGCCAGAGGTTCTGGTGGACTAGGATGAAGAGAGAAATTGCTCAGTATATTGCTAATTGCGACATCTGTCGTCGTGTAAAAGCAGAGCATCAACGGCCTGCTGGCACCCTTCAACCCCTAGCTATTCCTGAATGGAAATGGGATAAAATTGGTATGGATTTCATTACCGGTTTTCCCAGGACCAAGAGAGGGAATAATGCTATTTTCGTCGTGGTCGATCGTCTTTCCAAAGTAGCCCATTTCTTACCTGTTCGTGAGAGTATAACCGCTAGTCAGCTGGCAGACTTATACATCTCCCGAATAGTGTCTCTCCATGGTGTTCCTTTGGAAATTAACTCGGATCGAGGAAGTCTCTTCACCTCTCGATTTTGGGGAAGTTTCCAAAATGCTATGGGAACCCGTCTCTCCTTTAGCACCGCCTTCCACCCTCAGTCGAGCGGTCAAGTGGAACGCGTCAACCAGATTCTAGAAGACATGCTTCGAGCCTCTGTTATCTCATTCGGAATGGATTGGGAGAAGTGCCTTCCATTTGCCGAATTCGCTTATAACAACAGCTATCAATCTAGCTTGGGTAAAGCCCCTTTTGAAGTTCTCTATGGACGACGGTGTCGAACACCCCTTAACTGGTCAGAGACCGGGGAAAGACAATTCTTTGGCCCGGATATGATTCAGGAAGCAGAAGAACAAGTTCGTATCGTTCGTGAAAAGTTGAAAACAGCTCAATCTCGTCAAAAGAGTCAATATGACCGAAAACATAAGGCTATGACTTTCGAGGTTGACGAGAAGGCTTATCTT
>NW_021203658.1:0-2141 GCF_002162155.2 Triticum dicoccoides
GGAATGATTCTGGTAACTGGGGAAGAACCCAACAATAGAGAGTGATTTCACGGTTTGAGAAGGTCATAGCATTGCCGAGGAAAACTGAGAGGAATCCGAGGTAGTGCTGATGATAACACGTAGCGCTTGTGCGTGCTCTCAAGAACTTGAGCATTTCCATAATCATCAAGGTTTTACCAACATCCGTGTCAAGGATCCTGGCAACACAACATACTACCATGATGAATAGCGATGGACGATGCAGATGCAAAGGAGGATAATACTTTCTCAGATTTCACCCTTGGCAGGGCCAAGGAAATAAAATCTGGATGATCGACCGAGAGACATTTAGCACTCCGCTTCTAATGTTCTCCTTGACGTGCTAGTGTATCCCATTCATAGATATGGTTTGATAACTAGAACATCAAGTAAAAGGTCGGACTTCGGGAACACAAAAATCCATAGGGGCAACTAGGAAGTAAACCCTACGAAATCCCTATGGGGAGGTGGCCAACTTCATCAATCAAGATATTATAATAACAGGTCTTCCGGCTGGGTGTGTTGGCCACGACATCCACTTTACCGGTTATCGCGCGACCAATATTATAATTCTTGGGAAATATTCCAACCATCATATCTGCCTGAGATTCAGATCTGGTTGGTGTCAGGATATTCCAGACTCATCGAGTCTAGGAAGAAAAACAGAAATTTGCAACACAAATCGACGAGATGACGTTGCGAGATTCTCGGGGAATGAACTACGATAGTAAGCTCCAAAACATGAGCTAGTTCTGCTACAAACATGTGAACACGCTGTCCCAGACAAGCATGACCACATAGTAGTCTTATAATAAAACACTACCGAGTTCAGGAGGGGGAACCATCAACGAGGGTATCGAAGTCCTTACATAAGTCCGGATTAGCTCTTATGAAGGAACTCCTTCTCCTTGAACAAATCAATCAGTGGCTTGGTATGCTAGGGATACATATAGATTGAAGGTTGCAAGTCTTCAAACCACAACATTCTTCGCACGTGTGCATGACTGATTTGGAATGATTCCAAAGAAAGCAACATTGACTTTCTCGAATCCACGGCGGCAACTTGCATCAGATGCACATGAATTAAAGGAAGTCACTACCTTCATCCAAACATATGCTTCATGAGCTAGCATGAACAAATGCTTTCAAAAGTTTCCAACACTAGCTTAATGTTCAGCAAAATTATGGAGAAGACAAGGATGTTGTCAATGGGCACAACAACAATTCATCTGGGTTTCCTTTTAAAAGGAATTCCATAGTTAAGTGAACACGGTGATAGCATTGGTCAGACCAAAGATGTAATGGTGTATGCTCGAGGGATCAACCACGAATAAGACAACATTACGAGCATCGTTGGTACTGATTTGATTTGACGATAGCCCACACTCAAATCAAAGGATTGATAAGACAATAGGTCCAGCAACTGATCACAGGGACCAATCGATGAAGATATCATCTTTCTCCAAAACACACTACACAAGAATATTCCTTTGGAACAAACTAAGTTAGGCAAGCTTTTATCTTCCAATTCTCCAAGTTGTTGTCTAGCTTAACCAACTAGCTCAGGGATATCTAACACCGATCTTGGAGAGAGGGTGGTTCACAAGAAACCAACTTGATCACGAGCTCAACATAACAGTCAGGGAACAACCTGGTAATACTTCCGAGAAGATATTCGGAAAATCACGAACCACCGGTATGTTACTAAGCTCGAGAACAATCTCGCTTTTGAGGGCAAGACGATATGATCAAATGAGTGAGGACTTGACAAGATCCTAACTCATCAATCGAAGGGTGCACCGAAATAAGGACTAGGTAGCACGATCAGTCTTGGAAGGATGATTCAAAAACCAACACGCTAAGAATGAAATTATTATCCTTTAACTACCAAGCAACGAGGTTGCTGGGAGTATTGATTTCACACATCACAATTCATTTGTCGGTATTCCGGTTGCATCAACACGAGGGCCGAGGAATGACTAATGATGGTGAGAAGTATCACTACGTCAAAATTCATGAGAGTTGGTGCAGTTCTCATGACAATTCTGACATAAAGGGGGTAATACTCCAAGGTAGAACAGAACCAAAAGCTGGATTGGCATTTGATCTGCGGAATACAACTA
>NW_021203659.1:0-2051 GCF_002162155.2 Triticum dicoccoides
CAAATTAATTTAAATATATATTTATCCACCAATACAATAATCACCATCCTCCTCTACTAGACCTAAAATCTCATGATCCACAAAACATTTTTGATTATCATCTCAAGACACAATCACCTAACTAAATCCAATTAAAATCTCATAAATCACAGAGAAATTTGGTTCAATATCACAATCACATAACTAAATCCATATTGTTCAAGATTAATTAATATACCGAACATCTTTGACTATCTCCTCAATATCACAATCAACTAAATGCATTGAAACATCTCGTAATCCACCATGAAATTTGTTCAAGATCACAATCGCCTAACTAAATCCAAATTGCTCCATGTTTACTACAGAAGTCGCTACTTCCTTGATATTGAGGTTTCCTCTACCCCTAATGCCTTCTTTATTTCCTAAGAGGAGTATATACAGGATCTTCTTGCTCGTGTCGCTCGTACTGATGAGCACACTATTGAGACTGCTATGGAGCTCAACATCCATCTTTGTGTCCACCTCCGCTCCCTGAACGTCCGGACGGGTGTCCGTTGCCTGGTCACGGGTTGTTATGTGTGTTGTCTTGATCCCACATCCCGTGTTCCCTTGCTGGGCGACACCATGCCCGCACGCTTAAGCACCACCAATGGCGAGCAAGAGCACAGACAATCGACGCATACCTGAATTTTACCCACGGGACACGCTCGAGAAAACAGCGCTACCTATCGTCAAGGCCAAGGGCGCACATTAAGAGAACGTGGGATGCTTAATCAAGTGCATGACACAAAATCCGCAAACAGGCCAAGAACACCAAAACGGACAACGAGGAACGGAGAGTGCACATGCACGTGGGATGCTGGATCAAAGTCCATCTGCTGCCACTACCCCTATTCTCTCCTCATTTGCCTTGTTTACCAGTTATTTTCAGTAGTGGCATCATTGCCTTGAGTCACTTGTGTGGCCCTCATCTCTATCCACCAATATAATAATCAACATGATCACCTACTAGACCTAAATTCACATAATCCACCCAACATCTTTTACTAGCATGTCAAAATCACAATCACCTAACTAAATCCAAATCGTTTCAGACTAAATTAAATATATGTTCGTCCATCAATATAATAATCGCCATGCTCAGTTATAAGACCTAAAATCCATAATCCACCAAACATCTTCAATTATCATCTCAAGACACAATCACCTAACTAAACCCAACTAAAATCTCATAAATCACAGAGAAATCTGGTTCAATATCGCAATCATCTACGAACTCCAAATTGTTTAACATTAATTAATCCACCAAACATCTTTGACATCTCCCCAAAATCACAATCTACTAACTAAATCTATTGAAAATCTTGTAATCCACTATGAAATTTATTCAAGCTCACAATAGCCTAACTACATCCAAATTGCTCCATGTTTACTAAAGGACCATTTATCCACCAATATAATAACCACCATGCTCACTTACTATACCTAAGTAAACATAATTCACCAAACATCTTTGAGTAACTCGTCGAGATCACAATCACCTAACTAAATCCAACAAAACCTCAAAATCCACCGTGAATTTGTTTGAAAAATAGCAATCACCTAACTAAATCAAAATTGTTCCAAACTAAATTAAAGATCTGTTTTATCCACCAATATAATAATCACCTCATCTACTAAACCTAAAATCTCATAGTCCAGCAAACATCTTTGACTATTCTCAAGACACAATCACCTAACTAAATCCACCTAAAATCTCATAATCCGGCGTAAAATTCGGTTCAATATCACAATCACCTAACTAACTCCAAATTATTCAAGATTAATTAATCCAACCATCTTTGAATATCTTCTTAAGATCAGAATCAACTAACTAGTCCATAAAAATCTCATTACCCACCACATAATTTGGTTCAAGGTCACAATCGTCTAACTAAATCAAAATTGCTCCAAATTTATTAAAGATTCATTTATCCACTAATATAATAATCAGCATGCTCACCTACTAGACCTAAATTCACATAATTCATCGAACATCTTTAACTACCTCGTCAAAATCACAATCACAT
>NW_021203660.1:0-1003 GCF_002162155.2 Triticum dicoccoides
GGTTGCCGATCACCGCCTGTTGCTGGGTAAGAACTGGTAAGAATTTGAGTTTTGCTTGACGGATTTGTGACACCCACCACCACCACTTGTTCGTAGTCTGTAGGATCATATTCTTGTGTGTTTCTATTGCTGCTAACCATGCCAGGATCATAAGCCGACGAGATTGACTGGGAGAATTTATCGAACAAGGAGCTTCATGATAAGTTTCAGCAAATGATGACTGAACAGGTGCAAGATGTGCTGAACAATTTTGAAGAGGCCATGGAGAAGATCACTGGCCTTGAGAAGACGTTCGAAACAAAGCTCGATAACAGATTTAATGAATTGCTCGCGCGTCTTCCACCACCACCACCGGCTGCACCTAACGCACCTCTCCAACAACAACAACAACGACTACCTCCACGTCGCGAAATAGACCTTCGCCGAGCGAGCCGTGTTCCTCTTGCGTTTGGCCAAACTGTTGGTGCTGCTGTTGATACTTCTGTGGCTCCTACTACTGCTGTTGCTGGTACCTAGGAGGATGATGAGTATGCGGGCGATTATGAGAATGAGGTTGATCAAAATCAGATCTACGAGCAGCCACCAGCACCACCACCAGCAGGTCGACCTCAGGTATATATTCGTAATGGTAGGCCTGCACCACCACCTCAGGTACGCGATGATGTCCATATTCCTAAACTGAAATTGAATATTCCACCATTTGAGGGTAGATATGTTCCTGATATATATCTTACTTGGGAGTTAGAAACTGAACAACGATTTACATGTTTACAATATCCTGAGGAGAGACGAGTTGCTGCTGCTGTTTGTGCTTTCACTAGTTTTGCATGTGTATGGTGGTCTGAACATTGTAGATTATATCCTATTCCAACTACTTGGGCTGCTTTGAAAACTGCTATGCGTACGCGTTGGGTTCCACCATATTATCAACGTGAATTGCTTCAAAAATTGCAGCGTTTAAGACAAGGGAAAAATTCTGTAGAAGAATATTATCAGGAATTAC
>NW_021203661.1:0-740 GCF_002162155.2 Triticum dicoccoides
GTCGTCAACACTCACAGCTTTGGCCAAATCTGACCCGTTTCGTGGACTATTACTCATCGTTTTCGGGTCCCGAAGCGATTTCCATAGTTGTTGAACCCCAAGGTGTGCTTACGTGTCGGTCATCAACAATCACAGTTTTGGCCGATTCTGGCCCGTTTCTTGGACTATTACTCTGTTTTGGGGTCCCGGAGTCAGTTCCACGATTGACGAACCCCGGGGTGCTATTACATGTCGGTCATCAACACTCACATATTTCGCCGATTCTTGTCCGTTTCGTGCACTATTACTCAGCGTTTTGGGGACCCAGAGCGATTTTCACGATTAATGAACCCCGGGATGTGTTTATGTGTCTGTCGTCAACTCTCACAGTTTTCTCCAATTCTGACCCGTTTCGTGTACTATTACTCAACGTTTTGGGGTCGCGAAGGATTTTCATAGTTGTTGAACCCCAAGGTGTGCTTACGTGTTGGTCATCAACACTCGCAGTTTTGGCCGATTCTGGCCCATTTCATGGACTATTACTCACCGTTTTGGGGTCCCAAAGCGATTTCCATGGTTGTCGAACTCCAAGGTGTGCTTACGTGTTGGTCATCAACACTCGCAGTTTTGGCCGTTTCTGGCCCGTTTCATGGACAATTGCTCACTGTTTTGGGGTCCTGGAGTGATTTCCATGGTTGTCGAACCCCGGGTGCGTTTACGTGTCTGTCGTCAACATTCGATGTTTTAGCCGATTCTGGCCC
>NW_021203662.1:0-1623 GCF_002162155.2 Triticum dicoccoides
AAATTCTTGTGTATATCGGGTACAATTAATACTGGTGCTGTTGTTAATTTCCGCTTTAGCTCTTGGAAACTTTTCTCGCAGGCTTCTGTCCATTCAAACTTCTTATCTTTCTTGAGTAACTGTGTCATAGGCTTGGATATGGTGGAAAATCCTTCAATAAATCTGCGGTAATATCCTGCCATTCCCAAGAAACTTCGTATGTCTGTTACGCTGGCTGGTGACTTCCAGTCAAGTACGGCCTTGACTTTCTCTGGGTCCACTGCTATACCGTCTTGAGTCAGCACGTGGCCTAGAAAACCTACTTGTCTTAGCCAAAATTCGCACTTGCTGAACTTGGCATACAATTGGTGTTTCCTTAGCTCTCCTAGTACAATCCTGAGATGTTCTGCGTGCTCTTCTGGTGTTTTGGAGTATACCAGAATATCGTCGATGAATACTACGACGAATTTGTCCATAAACTTCATAAATACTTTGTTCATGAGGTGAACAAAATATGCCAGGGCGTTAGTTAATCCAAATGGCATCACTGTGAACTCGTACAGTCCATATCTGGAGGTGAAGACTGTTTTGGGGATATCTTCCGTTCGTACCTTCAATTGATGGTATCCTGACCTTAAGTCAATTTTTGAGAATACCTTGGCCTGAGCAAGTTGATCAAACAAATCGTTTATCCTTGGCATCGGGTATTTGTTTTTGACTGTGACCATGTTAAGTGCTCGATAGTCGATACACAATCTCAGCGTTCCATCCTTCTTCTTGGCAAATAAAATTGGTGATCCCCAAGGTGAGGAGCTGGCCCGAATGTATCCTTTATCCAGTAATTCCTTTATTTGCTTCTTCAATTCGATCAACTCGGATGGTGCCATTCTGTATGGTTTCTTGTATATGGGGTGGTTCCTGGTGCTAGCTCAATGCGGAATTCTATTTCTCGATCTGGTGGCATGCCTGGCAGCTCTTCAGGGAATACATCTGGAAATTCACACACTACTGGAACCTTGTTTAGCTCAGAAACGTCCACCTTATTTAATCTCGGTTGCCGGGGTCTTTTTCCTTCCTTGGCTGATACTCTTATTGTCTTCCCTTGGTGGTGTGTGAGAATCACGGTCCGAGTACGATATCCGGAGCATTTTGTGCCTCCTCTTTGGTTACGTGGTTCAGATGACCCTTCCTGTGGTTATTGTTTGGATTGAAATTGTTTCGTTTGGGCGCTGAATTATTGCCGCCGTTGTTCGGCTTTGGGGTTGAGTTCCTTGGCTTGGGGCACTGTTTGGCATAATGCCCTTCTTCTCCACAAGCGTAACAAGTAACGCCGGGGCGATAGGTGAATTCCTTGTCCCTTGCATGAAAATTCTTGATTGGGCGTGAGACATTGGATGAGAATTTGGGTGTCCCACCCTTTTTAAAATCTATCTTGCTTCGGTGATTGCGAGTGTGATTAGTCTGGTCCCTTTTTCGCTTGCGGATATCTTCCAGACTGCGTCTCTCATTTTCCAGAGTAATGGCCTTGTCCACCAGCGTTTTAAAATCAGGAAAAGTGTGCACGACCAGTTGGCATTTAAGTGCGGGCGCCAGACCGTCAAGGAATTTCTCCATCTTCTTGATTTCAGTCATACGCTCCTCATT
>NW_021203663.1:0-801 GCF_002162155.2 Triticum dicoccoides
TTTCATAGAGACCGCGAAAAATAATTGGGTCAAAATAAATCAACATTGTGGGAATTGAACACAGGACCTCCTGTCTAGATCTTCGATGTAACTAATTAAGTGAATGAGCAAACTAAAGGAAGGATTGCGTCCTTTTCTTGGTTTGGTTTAGTCCTTTTTGTTTGCTCAATCTGGGCCAGGTACTCCTATGTTGATTTCTATATTGAAAGGAAGGATCCATAGGCTTCAATGTGTTGGGGCTACTAAATTAAAAAAGGAATTATCCTACTATTAAAGGGAATAGGTATTCTTGGTTTGGTTTAGTCCTTTTTGTTTGGTCAATCTGGGCCAGGTACTTCTATGTTGATGGGCCTTTTATGGGCTTTCATAGAGACCGTGAAAAATAATTGGGTCAAAATAAATCAACATTGTGGGAATAGAACAGAGGACCTCCTGTCTAGATCTTCGATGTAACTAATTAAGCGAATGAGCAAACTAAAGGAAGGATTGCGTCCTTTTCTTGGTTTGGTTTAGTCCTTTTCGTTTGGTCAATCTAGGCCAGGTACTTCTATGTTGATTTCTATATTGAAAGGAAGGATCCATAGGCTTCAATGTGTTGGGGCTACTAAATTAAAAAAGGAATTATCCTCCTATTAAAGGGAATAGGTATTCTTGGTTTGGTTTAGTCCTTTTCGTTTGGTCAATCTGGGCCAGGTACTTCTATGTTGATGGGCCTTTTATGGGCTTTCATAGAGACCGCGAAAAATAATTGGGTCAAAATAAATCAACATTGTGGGAATTGAACACAGGACCTCCTGTCTA
>NW_021203664.1:0-529 GCF_002162155.2 Triticum dicoccoides
AAATTATTTGAACTAGCTTGTAGAGCTAGTTCAATTCTAGTGTAAAATTATTTGAACTAGCTTGTAGAGTTAGGTCAACTCTACTGTGAAATTATTTGTACTAGGTTATATAGCTAGTTCAACTCTAGTGTAAAATTATCTGAACTAGCTTGTATAGCTAGTTCAACTCTAGTGTAAAATTATTTGAACTAGCTTGTAGAGCTAGTTCAACTCTAGTGTAAAATTATTTGAACTAGGTTATAGATCTTGTTCAACTCTATATTGTAAAATTATTTGAACTAGCTTGAAGAGCTGGTTCAATTCTAGTGTAAAATTACATGTACTAGGTTATAGAGCTAGTTCTACTATAGTGTAAAATTATTTGAACTAGCTTGTATAGCTAGTTCAACTCTAGAGTAAAATTATTTGAACTGGCTTGTAGAGCTAGTTCAACTCTACTGTAAAATTATTTGTACTAGGTTATAGAGCTAGTTCAATTCTAGTGTAAAATTATTTGAACTAGCTTGTAGAGTTAGTTCAATTCTAGTGT
>NW_021203665.1:0-1446 GCF_002162155.2 Triticum dicoccoides
TAATGGGCTCCAGCTATCCTGAGGGAAACTTCGGAGGGAACCAGCTACTAGATGGTTCGATTAGTCTTTCGCCCCTATACCCAAGTCAGACGAACGATTTGCACGTCAGTATCGCTTCGAGCCTCCACCAGAGTTTCCTCTGGCTTCGCCCCGCTCAGGCATAGTTCACCATCTTTCGGGTCCCGACAGGCGTGCTCCAACTCGAACCCTTCACAGAAGATCAGGGTCGGCCAGCGGTGCGGCCCGTGAGGGCCTCCCGCTCGTCAGCTTCCTTGCGCATCCCAGGTTTCAGAACCCGTCGACTCGCACGCATGTCAGACTCCTTGGTCCGTGTTTCAAGACGGGTCGGATGGGGAGCCCGCAGGCCGTTGCAGCGCAGTGCCCCGAGGGACACGCCTTTAGGCGCGCGGGTACCGGCCGTGCCGACGACGGCCACCGGGGCCACCTAGGGCCCCCGGGCTTTGGCCGCCGGCGCGGCCGACAACAGTCCACACCCCGAGCCGAGCGGCGGACCAGCAAGAGCCGTTCCGCATACGGCCGGGGCGCATCGCCGGCCCCCATCCGCTTCCCTCCCGGCAATTTCAAGCACTCTTTGACTCTCTTTTCAAAGTCCTTTTCATCTTTCCCTCGCGGTACTTGTTCGCTATCGGTCTCTCGCCTGTATTTAGCCTTGGACGGAGTCTACCGCCCGATTTGGGCTGCATTCCCAAACAACCCGACTCGTTGACGGCGCCTCGTGGGAAGACAGGGTCCGGGCCGGACGGGGCTCTCACCCTCCCAGGCGCCCCTTTCCAGGGGACTTGGGCCCGGTCCGTCGCTGAGGACGCCTCTCCAGAGTACAATTCGGACGGCACAGCCGCCCGATTCTCAAGCTGGGCTGCTCCCGGTTCGCTCGCCGTTACTAGGGGAATCCTTGTAAGTTTCTTCTCCCCCGCTTATTTATATGCTTAAACTCAGCGGGTAGTCCCGCCTGACCTGGGGTCGCGGTCGAAGCGACGTGCGCTTCGTTTGTTGGGTCGTTCAAAGGCCATAATGCCAGCTGCGCGCCGGATGCACTGCATTGATAAAGCGAGGACGCCCACCATGCGCTGTGTCCGGCGCGGTACGCCGGCAGCCCAATCTTCGGTCCACCGTCCCTTGAGAGACGAGGGACCAGATGCCGCATCCCGATTCCCGTTGAGGGTGGTTGGGAGCGTGTTTTGGTGTGACGCCCAGGCAGGCGTGCCCTCGGCCGAGTGGCCTCGGGCGCAACTTGCGTTCAAAGACTCGATGGTTCGCGGGATTCTGCAATTCACACCAGGTATCGCATGTCGCTACGTTCTTCATCGATGCGAGAGCCGAGATATCCATTGCCGAGAGTCGTGTGGATTAAATAGCTTTGCAACACGAGGGACGGCTAGCAAGCTAGACATGCCCCCGGGTTAGGCACAGTGTTCCTTGACGCCT
>NW_021203666.1:0-3298 GCF_002162155.2 Triticum dicoccoides
AAGCAGTGACTTGCTCATACTCAATAAACATCTCATGCAGACAGGTGCGACCCGGTGTGTTGATGTAGACCAGGCCGTGAGAGATGGGCGGAACAGACGACCGCAGCATCAGAAATGGCATAGACAGATGAATCGGCCACGGTATTGTAAGCCGGCGCGGGCGGGATAGTCGGCCACGGGCGCGGTAATCCGTGCGGACGAACAAATTAGCCGCATCATGTTGATGTAAATTGAGCCGCAGAGGCGGCGGCTGACACATATATTCGTCAAGCATCTTGTTCGAACATCGCTCTTGCAATGAACATCTGTCCTGCATAAACAATATTGCAGACCAAGGCAAAGACAAACTGCTCTTTGACAAAAATAACATGTGTTAATAAAACAAACTTGGATGAATATCACCTGATACACCCGGACAACAGATGAGTCGCCTGCGTCACTATAAACCGGTGGGGACGAGCGAGTTAATCACAGGCTCAGTAAGTCGCACGGACAGTCGAGTCAATCACAGGCGCGGTAAGCTGTGTGGAGAGTTGAGTCAATCACAGGCGTGGTCAGCCTCGCGACCGGCAAAGTTGATGTAGAGGGAGTGGCAACTTGTGCAGGACGAGCACTAGTGCAAAAAATAATATTTGCTCACGTCCCTTTTACGACACCTTTTTGTAGGAATAATGGTCCTACGGAAAACTATCATAGGTGCACTAGTTCATAGTTGGTCTCTTTACTGCCTTCTCCAATCCATGATGTCGTGCGCGTTTTACAGCAGCGAGGAATACCCCCTCTAGCGCTCGCGCTCCGCTTGCGCTCCTGCCCCCGTCGGTGGCCACTCCGGTCCCGGCATCCACCCTTCCGCGTTCGCCGGCCCTCGCGGTCTGATGGCGGCCGGCTCACGCAGCCCCCTCGGTTTCCTCGGCGTTTCCCCATGAGCGCCCGGTGGTTTCTGGGCTTGGCCTTTCGGGTTCCCCGAGATCGGCGCGCCCTTCCTCGGTGGAGGTGTCTCTGGCGGTGCAGAGGCCGGAGTGGCGGAGGCCAGGGCCCTCTCGCAAGGCCATGTGTCGGTGTCGCCGTGCTCTCAGGCGCCAGCAGGAGGCGGGCGCCATGGATGGGCGGGCGTCCCCTACCTCATCGGAGCGGAGGCTTATTCCACCGGATCTGTTCGGACTCTGCTTCCGTTGTTTCCAAGATGGCCATCGGCGGCAATACTGCACCAATTCTCCGCTCTGCATCCGTTGTGGGGAGGCGGGCCATGTCTCGACACAGTGCACCCTGCCCCGGAGCCCCATCTTGGAGGATGAACTCCGGCGGGCGGTGGTTTCCAAGGTTGCCAGGAGGGGGCTTGAGCTGTCGCAGTCGCCGGGCATGGGGCGGAGGTTGCAGGAGCCCAAGCAGAGTCCGCCTCGGGCGCCACTCTCGCCGGTTGCGCACAACTTTCCCCCGGTGTCGGTGGTGGTCGCTCCGCCGGTCTTGCCTCCGGCGGCCTTGGATGTCTGCATCCTGTCGCGCTCTTTGGGTATGGATGACCTAGAGCGTCGACTACAACTCGCGGTGGTGATGTACGTCGGGGGGGGGGGGGCTCGGCCGCCGGTGTCTTGCGAGGATGCGGCGGTGGCGCTCTCCGTGTAGCTCGCTATCCCTAGGCACAGATTCTCGGTGCACAAGTATCACCCGGAGGACTTTCTGGTTGTGTTTGCGGTGCACGAGTTCAGGAACAAGGCGTTTGCGGTTCCTTCGGTGTCGCATCAGGGCGTGCAGTTCTTCATCAAGCCATGGCTGCGGCAACCCCAGGCCACGTCCAAGCTCATGAGGGTGCAAGTGGATCTCATGATTGAAGGTATTCTGTCTCACGCTTGGGTGAGGGAGACTGCTGCGGAGCTGCTGGGTTCGGTGTGCCTGGTGGAGAGCCTGGCTCCAGGGAAAGAGAGCAGGGAGGACCTTTCGCTGTTCAAGGTGCGCGCTTGGTGTGTCGACCCAAACGAGATCCCAGTGGCTCGCCGTCTTTGGGTTCCCGAGCCGTCAGAGAGGAGGCCTAAGCCGGCGGAGAGGCGTGCTTCCTTCAGACAGTTGCTGCAATACTCGGTGCTGATTCATATCGGGAGACTGCGGGACTTTTCATCGCCGGAGCTCTGGCGGTGTTCGGCGAGCTCGGATGGGGGCAGCGATCAGAGTGGTCTGCCGGATAGCTCGAATGACTCCTTCCCTGTGTTGAGTGGGTGGTGCAGCCATGGAGGCGCGACGTGTGCGACGACCGCGGGGCTGGCCGGCGGCCAGGTCCGGCCGGCGGAGGTGAGGGCCGGTCATACCGGCAGGCCTTGATTGGTCATGTGGTGCCATCGGAATGGAGGATCCCACCAATGGGGGCGTCAGCGTTCGCTCGGTCCCCTGCAAAAGAGGTGGGGCATGCGGATCGGGTGGTTGGGCCAGTGCCAAATTCGAATTCGATGGCGAGGACTGAGAACGAGGGCACCAATCCGGTGGAGATAGTTGGTGTGCAGGTCGCCTCGGATCCATTTGACAAACGTGGTACGGAGGTGCAGGTCGTGTTGGCTCGTCCGGAGGGGGAGGCACTAACTCTGGCTCCGACAGCTCGCGGTCACCCCGCCTGGGAGTTGGTGGAAAAGGCGGATTTGGTGGCCCGAGCAGTGGTGGCGAGATCAGAAGGGGAGGCCATCGTACCGTTGTCGACAGCTGGTGAGCTTGTCGCATCGGATTCGATGGGTGCGGCAGAACGGCCTGTGCTGTCGGGGATTCTAACCAATCCCGAGGGTGCAGAGGAAGTGGGACAGGGTGCTCCGGATTTGCTACGGCTCAAGGAAGTGGGCAAGGAAGTGCAAAGTTTGGAAGTAGATGCGGGATCAGCGCAGAAGATCCGTGCGAAGCAGGCCGGGCTCGGTTTGTCGCCTCTTGGCGGCGTGCAACCATTGGGCGATGGCTGGACCCCGATACGGGACATTCCAGAAGCTGCTTTGGAGGAGGGGGAGTGCGCTTTTGACGAGGCTGATACGGAGTGATTGGATGGGATCAGGGCCACTGCTCATGAGGTGACTACGTGTGGCTTGGAGGATTCTGCATGCGGTGGGGCCACATTGCATGGAGCAGGAAGACGTGTTCCTGAGCTACAATTGGTGGTGCATTCATCTGTTCCTAGACCGTCGCAAAAGGAACTGCAGGCTCTGGGTAATATCAAGTCATTCTGTGCGGGGCTTCTCAAGAAACTGGCCCCACCGCTTCTCAAGGAGATCGAGGGAGTTCGAGGGGTGTGCAAGGGGCAGGATCCTTTCACTCCTAGGAGGGCTATGAG
>NW_021203667.1:0-1066 GCF_002162155.2 Triticum dicoccoides
ATTAACGAACCGCGGGGTGCGTTTACGTGTCGGTCATCAACATCACGGTTTTAGCCGATTCTGGCCCGTTTCGTAGACTATTACTCACTGTTCTGGGATCTCAGAGTGATTTCCACGATTAACGAACCCCGGGTTGCGTTTACGTTTCGATCATCAACACTCGCAGTTTCAGCCGATTCTGGCCCGTTTCGTGGACTAATACTCACTATTTTGGGGTCCCGGAGTGATTTCCACGATTAATGAACCCCGGGGTGCGTTTACGTGTAGGTCATAAACACTCACGGTTTTTGTCGATGCTGACTCGTTTCGTGGACTATTACTCAAACTTTTGGGCCCAGAGCGATTTCCATGGTTGTTGAAGCCAAGGTGCTCTTACGTGTCGATCATCAACAATCGCAGTTTGGGCCGATTTTGGCCCGTTTCTTGCACTATTACTTAGTTTTGGAGGTCCCGAAGTGTTTTCAACGATTGTTGAACTCCGGGGTGCGTTTACGTGTCGGTCATCAACACTCACAATTTTGGCCGATACTAGTCCGTTTCGTGCACTTTTACTCACCGTTTTGGTGTCCCAGAGCGATTTCCACGATTGCAAATCCCAGGGTGCGTTCACATGTCCGTTGTCAACAGTAACAGTTTTGGCCAATTCTGATGCGTTTCATGGACTATTACTCACCATTTTGTGATCCCGAAGCGATTTACATAGTTTTTGAACCCCAAGGTGCGTTTACATGTCGGTCATAAACACTCACAGTTTTGGCCGATTCTGGCCCGTTTCGTGGATTATTACTCACTGTTTTGGGGTCCCGGTGTGATTTCCACGATTAATGAACCCCGGGGTGCGTTTACGTGTCGGTCATCAACACTCGCAGTTTTGGCCGATTCTGGCTCGTTTCATGACTATTACTCACTGTTTTGGGCTTCCGGAGTGATTTCCACGATTAACGAACTCCGGGGTGCGTTGACTTGTCGGTTATCAACACTCGCGGTTTTTATCGATTCTGATCGGTTTCGTGGAATATTACTCACCGCTTTGGGGTCCCAAAGCGATTGCCATGGTTGTTGAACC
>NW_021203668.1:0-960 GCF_002162155.2 Triticum dicoccoides
AGAACAATCTTGCTTTTGAGGGCGAGACGATATGATCTAATGAGTGAGGATTTGACAAGATCCTAACTCATCAATCGAAGGGTGCACCGAAATAAGGGCTAGGTAGCACGATCAGTCTTAGAAGGATGATTCAAAAACCAACACGCTAAGAATGAAATTATTGTCCCTTAACTACCAAGCAACGAGGTTGCTGGGAGTATTGATTTCACACATCACAATTCATTTGTCGGTATTCCGGTTGCATCAACACGATGGCCGAGGAATGACCAATGATGGTGAGAGGTATTACTACGTCAAAATTCATGAAAGTTGGTGCAGTTCTCATGACAATTCTGACATAAAGGGGGTAATACTCCAAGGTAGAACAGAACCAAAAGCTGGATTGGCATTTGATCTGCGGAATACAACTACTTTGACCCAATCCTAGATATGGATGAGGTACTGGAGTTTGTTTCTCCAAGTCATTCAGGAATAGAATGGATTGACGGACCACAAGGGTAATAGGTATCGATGAACGATTGCACGCATACTCTTGACTATCAATTGATAGACGAGGGTCAGAATGCAACTAAAGAGAACAACTCAAAGGAACATATAACTTTCTGAGTTGTGGATGCATAGATTAGTATGTCGAACCAAGTTCAACATATTTCTTCCGGATAACCCATGCAGAAAGGTAGAACTGGCAGAGTCACGATTTATGAATGGAGAACTCCTCAAGAGTACTCTAATTGTGATTTTTTTTGATCCAATAAACATCTGCCATAAGTAGTTCATGGTATTTGGAAGAAGAAGATACCACGGACTTCAAGGACTATCGCAAAGGTTACTAATATCCTAAAGGCACTAGCAATTACTATCAACATGAAGTAGGTAGAGTGAATCTCGGGTTCAGAACCCAGGAGTAGAATACCTACTACTAAGTAGCATCACGGGATGCTTCCGAGAATAAAGGCCAGA
>NW_021203669.1:0-918 GCF_002162155.2 Triticum dicoccoides
ATTTACGTGCTGTTTTTATTGCTCTACGTGATGCACGTTTGTTTGGTAACCTTGGGAAGTGCACCTTTTGCACCGACCGAGTATCTTTTCTTGGCTATGTTGTTACTCCACAGGGAATTGAAGTTGACAAAGCCAAGATTGAAGCTATTGAGAGTTGGCCGCAGCCCAAAACGGTCACACAAGTGAGGAGTTTTCTTGGCCTCGCTGGATTCTATAGGCGTTTTGTGAGAGATTTCAGCACCATTGCTGCACCTCTCAACGAGCTTACAAAGAAGGATGTGCCTTTTGTTTGGGGTACCGCACAGGAAGAAGCCTTCACGGTATTGAAAGATAAGTTGACACATGCTCCTTTACTCCAACTTCCTGATTTTAATAATACTTTTGAGCTTGAATGTGATGCTAGTGGAATTGGATTAGGAGGTGTGTTATTACAAGATGGCAAACCTATTGCATACTTTTCTGAAAAATTGAGTGGGCCTAGTCTGATTTATTCTACTTATGATAAAGAATTATATGCTCTTGTTCGGACTTTAGAAACATGGCAACATTATTTATGGCCCAAAGAATTTGTTATACATTCTGATCATGAATCTTTGAAACATATTAAAAGTCAAGCTAAACTGAATCGTAGACATGCTAAATGGGTTGAATTCATTGAGACTTTCCCTTATGTCATTAAACACAAGAAGGGAAAAGAAAATGTTATTGCTGATGCATTGTCTCGTCGCTATACTATGCTTTCACAACTTGACTTCAAAATATTTGGTTTGGAGACCATCAAAGATCAATATGTGCATGATGCTGATTTTAAAGATGTAATGCAGAATTGTAAAGAAGGAAGAATGTGGAACAAGTTTGTCGTTAACGATGGATTTGTGTTTCGAGCTAACAAGCTATGCATTCCAGCTAGCTCCGTTC
>NW_021203670.1:0-762 GCF_002162155.2 Triticum dicoccoides
TGGTCCTAGGCTAGACCAGACTAGAGACGCGAGCCTAGAACACTAATAAGGTCACGGCGTAGCACAACTAGCATCAATGAAGGATACTAAGTAGCTCTTGACAGCAAGATATAAGTGAAGATCACAACGGCAGTGAAGATAATGATGAAAAACAACTGCCAAGCAGGATATACAACAACTCTCTCTCCAACTTTCCTCTTGAAAAGTTTGAGACAATTTTCTGATAAATTCTTTCAAAGAATGCTACTAACTCAAGCTTTCCAATGCAAAAAGAATCACTCAATTCCGAGTTGATATGAGGAGTCAAAGAATTCTAAAACTGGCCTGAAAAATTGGAACAAGCTGTGTTCACGAACTTCGGAGGGCAAAAAGACCTATTTAGAAGCCGATTTTGAGGTGTCAAATATTGAATTAGCTTCTGCAACTATTTAGATGCGGCTCGTCGCTATCTTCAATTTGAGTACTCACGGAGCCAAAACGGACTTCGTATGAGGAAGATACACCTGTTTTACTGAACAGTGCGCAAAACAGATTTCAATCCGAATTCAGGTACGAGATTGATTCTAGATAGATCCAATTTTTTTTTCTTCTCTCTTTTTTTTCTCACGCTTTTTTTTTTCTTTTTCTTCTCCTTTTTTTCTCTGACTTTTTTTCTCTCGTTTTTTTTCTCTCTTTTTTTTCTCCCTCTTACCAAAACAAACTAGATCTCAACTATTATTATGACAATGAATGGTGGGTAGCACGTGGTGGAAATTGATGGAT
>NW_021203671.1:0-804 GCF_002162155.2 Triticum dicoccoides
CGCTGGAGGCCTCCCCCTTCGAGCCTATCCATGCGTGGAGACGCCACGCAGCCGCCCGGAGCCGTCCAGCCTCCCTCTCTTCCCCTGGACCCCGTTCCCTCCTCTGCTTCCCTCCCGCGCACACCACCGAGCGGAGCTCGCCGTCTTCGTCGCCGTAACCATGGCCACCAGCCCTCCCTCGCCCATCCAGCGTGCTTGAGAGCTCCGTCACGACATCTTCGACCTCCCCACCAAGCCATGGAACTACGGACGCGCCACAACGTCGCCGGCATCGCCATTTCCATCGCCGGCCGCCGAGGATCTTCATCGTCAATTCACCACCATCGTCGCGTCCCCGAGCCGGCTAACCACCCCTACGGCACCGCTGTGAGCTCCCACGCCTCCCCTCCCTCTTTCCCCCTTCGATTGTGCCCTGTAGCCTCGATTCCACCGGAGCCGCGAGCTCGGCTCCGCCGGTGATGTCGCCGCCGTCGTTGCAGGTCACCGAACTCGCGTCCGAGCACGGCCTTGAGCTCGTGAGGCTCACAGGAAGCCCATGCGCAGCTCAGCTTGTCCAAAACCCCACCAGGGCCTCGCGCCCGTTACCACCCGAACTCCGGCGCCGCCGCGAGCTCCGTTCCGACGAGCCCCGGCGTTCCCGCAGCCTCCCACCTACCCCATCAGATGCGGGAGAGCCCGGGCTACGCCCCGGTGCCCTCAGCCGCCGCCTCCGTCGCCTTTAGCGCAAGTCCGGCGCGTTGCCGCCGCCATTTTGGTCGCCGCCGGCGTAAGTCCGGCGATGATGACGTGGGCATCATTAGCGGC
>NW_021203672.1:0-986 GCF_002162155.2 Triticum dicoccoides
GCTTCGGGACCCCAAAACGGTGAATAATAGTCCACAAAACGGGTCAGAATTGGACAAAACCGTGAGTGTTGACGACGGACACATAAACGCACCCCGGGGTTCATCAGTCGTGGAAAGCGCTTTGGGTCCCCAAAACGCTGAGTAATAGTGCTCGAAACCGCGAGTAATAGTCCATGAAACGAAAATCGCTTTGGGACCCCAAAACGGTGAGTAATAGTCCATGAAACGGGCAGGAAACGGCCGAAACCGCGAGTGTTGATGATCGACACGTAAGCGCACCTTGGAGTTCGATAACCATGGAAATCACTCCGGGACCCCGGAATGGTGAGTAATAGTGCATGAAGCGGGCCAGAATCGGCCAAAACTACGAGTGTTGATGATCAACACGTATACACACCTTGGGGTTCAACAACTATGGAAATCGCTTCGGTACCCGAAAACGATGAGTAATAGTCCATGAAACGGGTCAGACTTGGACAAAACTGTGAGTGTTGACAACTGACACATAAACGCACCCCGGGGTTCATCAATCGTGGAAATCGCTCTGGGTCCCCAAAACGGCGAATAATAGTCCACGAAACGGACAAGAATCGGCCAAATATGTGAGTGTTGATGATCGACACGTAAACGCACCCCGAGGTTCGTCAATCGTGGAAATGACTCCGGGACCCCAAAACAGAGTAATAGTCCAAGAAAGAGGCCAGAATCAGCCTGAATTGTGATTGTTGATGACCGACACGTAAGCGCACCTTGGAGTTCGACAACCATGGAAATCGCTTTGGGGCCCAAAAACGGTGAGTAATAGACCATGAAACGGGCCAGAATTGGCCACAACTGCAAGTGTTGATGACCAACACGTAAGCACACCTTGGGGTTCAACAACTATGAAAATCGCTTCGGGACCCCAAAACGTTGAGTAATAGTCCACGAAACGGGTCAGAATTGGACAAAACTGTGAGAGTTGAAGACCAACACATAAACGCATC
>NW_021203673.1:0-704 GCF_002162155.2 Triticum dicoccoides
GGGGAAGAAATAATGAATACAGAGCAAACAAAGCATCACAAAATATAACAAGGCAATACGCGGTGTTCGGTGTGCCCTAACGCGGTAGTAAGTGATACCGACGAAGGGGGGAAACATCCGGGAAAGTATTCCCGGAGTTTCGCGTTTTCGGGCAGAGGAACCGGAGGGGGAAAGTTGCGAGTTTGATATGTTAGGGGTGTGTGGTGGACGAACGGGCTGCGTATCCGGAATCGTCTCGTCGTTCTGATCAACTTTCATGTTGAAAATATTTTAATCCGAGTTACGGATTAAAAGATATAATTTTCTAAAGATTTTATTAATTTCTGAAATTTAACTAATTAATTATTTAATTCGAAAATGAATTTATGACGTCAGCATGATGTCATGCTGACGTCAGCAGTCAACAGGGTTGACTTGGTCAACCTGACATGTGGGTCTCGTTCGTTAGTGACTGTTAACTAATTACCCTAGTTTAGTTTAATTAACAGTAGTTAATTAGGTTAATTAGCCATTAGGTTAATTAATCAGGATTAATTAAATTAATTATTTACTTAATTAATTATTTAATTAATTAATTTTATTCATTTTCATTTTTACTAATTATATTTATTTAATTCCCTTTTTCCTTTTTTTAAAAAAAAATGTTCTGGGGGGGGCATGTCATTGGCCTGGCCGGACCATCCGCCTAGTTGACCGAGTCAACA
>NW_021203674.1:0-1094 GCF_002162155.2 Triticum dicoccoides
ATAGTTGTTGAACCCCAAGTTGCGCTTACGTGTCGGTCATCAACACTGGCAGTTTTGGCCGATTTTGGGCCGTTTCATGGACTATTACTCACTGTTTTGGGGTCCCGAAGTGGTTTCCATGGTTAACGAACCATGTGGTGCGTTTATGTGTCAGTCATCAACACTAACAGTTTAGGCCGATTCTAGCCCGTTTCTTTGATTATTACTCACCGTTTTCGGGTAACGAAGCAATTTCCATAATTGTTGAACCCCAAGGTCCGCTTACGTGTCGGTCATCCACACTGGCAGTTTTGGCCAATTGTGGACCATTTCATGGACTATTACTCATTGTTTTGGGGTCCTAGAGTGGTTTCCATGGTTAATGAACCATGTGGTGCGTTTATGTGTCGGTCATCAACACTCGCAGTTTTGGCCGATTCTGACCCGTATCTTGGATTATTACTCACTATTTTGGGGTCCCGAAGAGATTTCCAAAGTTGTTGAAGCCCAAGGTGCGCTTACGTGTCGGTCATCAAGACTGGCAGTTTTGGCCGATTCTGGCCCGTTTCATGGACTACCACTCACTATTTCGGGGTCCCGGAGTGGTTTCCATAGTTAACGAACCCTGTGGTGCATTTACGTGTCGGTCATCAACACTGGCAGTTTTGACCAATTCTGGCCCATTTCTTGGATTATTACTCACTATTTTGGGGTCCCAGAGCGATTTCCATAGTTTTTGAACCCCAAGGTGCGCTTACGTGTCGGTCATCAACACTGGCAGTTTTGGCAGATTTTGGGCCGTTTCATGGACTATTACTCACTGTTTTGGGGTCCCGATGTGGTTTCCATGCTTAACGAACCATGTGGTGCGTTTATGTGTCGGTCATCAACACTGACAGTTTAGGCCGATTCTGGCCCGTTTCTTTGATTATTACTCACCGTTTTCGGGTAACGAAGCAATTTCCATAATTGTTGAACCCCAAGGTCCGCTTACGTGTCGGTCATCCACACTGGCAGTTTTGGCCAATTGTGGCCCATTTCATGGACTATTACTCATTGTTTTGGGGTCCTGGAGTGGTTTCCATGGTTAACGAACCCTGTGGTGCGTTTATGTG
>NW_021203675.1:0-1216 GCF_002162155.2 Triticum dicoccoides
AGGACTTCATCTCCTTGCCTTTGACTGGGCATCCCTGACGCCCTACATGTTTTCGCAGGGCGTCGCCGACGTTCCGTGCACTCTCCTCCACTTCGTGAACAACGAGTTGGTCGATGTCGCCAAGGGCAAAATCGTTCAACCGGGCAACCCCTTGTTCCACGGTACCCAGATGCCACCCAACTTGTTTAGGGTTCAACTGGTTCGGGTGCTGCCAGGCTGCGACGACTTGTTACCTCCGATTCGACCCGTCGGGGCCGACGATGATGACGTGATGACCCTCAGCGCCTGCCTGAGCTGGCCCCTGCTTTGGCCGAAGAGCCAGATTCGTTTGGGGGCGGGGGACACCACCCCAAAGACAACACCGCCAGTCGTGCTGGCGCCAAGTCGGCCCCATGGCAAGACCGCCATAACGGTGCCGGACATCCCTATGCCACTGGATCCAAACATGCATATGGCACAGGATCAGAACGACGACGACGACGACGATGATACATTTGGCAACATCGATCAGTACTTTGCCGAGCATGGGTACGATGGCGACTTCATGGGGCCTCCTTCTCAAGAACCAAACCCAACAAAAGACGTGTGCGATCTAGCTCGTACCGCGGAGAAGCCAAGTTGCAACAGGCGCCGTCTGGCGTTCAGCTCTCAGGAGACGCCTCCAGCTGCCGACTTCACCGAGCCTCAGATAGGCGAGGTGCGAAATATTATCAGCCACAACACACTCAAGAAGGCGGTCTGTGAGCAGAACTCGGTCCCATTACAGGAGAAGAAGAAGGCACGCAAAAGAAAGACTAAGAAGGGTGCGAGCCAGCCGGCACCGAGTACGATCCGTGCTCAGGACGGGCCACCTTCACCGCAGGATATCTCGAGGAGGGTGCATGTGGCGGGTAGGGCGATGCTACCACCAAATATGCTCAATGCTGCAACCGGTGCTATGCGGAGTCTGCACGACAGTGTTCTTTCTTTGGAGAAGCGGCGTCTCAGAGAGAAGGATGTGGCATACCTGGTTTTCGTGGCCAAGGTGCCAGAGGGCAAGGGCTTTGTGGATGGCGACATCGGGGGTACGATCGTCCTGCGGTTTGATGACATCTTTGCTATGTTTAACCTTCATCCGCTGCACTACACCTTCGTTCGGCTATTTTCGCTGAGTATGGAGATGCGGATCATTCGCGACAAGACCCCGGACATCGTGATAGTCGACCCCTTCTACATG
>NW_021203676.1:0-673 GCF_002162155.2 Triticum dicoccoides
TAGAGAGCGAAATGACCGTGAAATTGAAAATCACTACAAAATGACTTCTGAAAATGTTGAAACTTGGCATGGTATCATCATTTCACCCGCATAGCATGTGCGAAAGAGTAGAGATGGTCACTTCTAGTTTGGATGCACTTCGTGTACAAACTGGACAAACTCTTTCGGAGTATCAGGGTTTCGAACGAGAACTCATCTATTACACGGGCACTTCAATGTTTTTTAAACTTATTTGAACTCCGGATTTCTTTTGTGTTTAGTATGCAGAATTCAAAGCGACGTTATCAATTTCCAACATGTTCTGACATCATTTGTTGTTTTTCGGTCATTTACCTAATTGTTTAGAGAGCTAAATGACCGTGAAATTGAAATCACAACAAAATGACTTCTAAAAATGTTGAAACTTGGCATGGTATCATCATTTCACCCGCATAGCATGTGCGAAAGAGTAGAGAGGGTCACTTCTAGTTTGGAGGCACTTCATGTACAAACTGGACAAACTCTTTCGGAGTATCAGGGTTTCGGACGAGAACTCATCTGTTACATGAGCACTTCAATGTTTTTTAAACTTATTTGAACTCCGGACTTCTTTTGTGTTCAGTATGCAGCATACAAAGCGACGTCATCAATTTCCAACATGTTCTGACATCATTTGTTGTTTTTCGGTCATTTA
>NW_021203677.1:0-1320 GCF_002162155.2 Triticum dicoccoides
CCTTGATGAACCATCATGTAGAACCTCCATGAAGAACTCCGGTAAACAAAAGGAATGAAAAGAAAGAGAAATTGAAAACACAAGGTGAATCCTTGCAATGATTTAGATGGATCTCCGTGATAATTAGAGCTTGGAACTCCGGGAAAAAGAGAAGATGAAACAAATGAAACCGAGAATTTTAAGGGCCTCCGGAATAAAGAATTAATCACTTGGATGAACAAGAATAAGAATTATGTTATGCTTATCCTTCACCAATTAAATTGATGACAATCAACGGATTTGGCATACTACTTATTCTCGTAGAAAGGATTAAAAGAGATATAGCGTAAACTTGAGAAGGTCTTCAACGAACCACCGGTAGGATTGGAACAACAAATGAATTGATATGATGAACAAGGAAGAGAGATCTTGAAAGAACCACCGTAAGAATTGAAAATGATCGAAGTAGGGGTGCATCACCGGTAAGAATTAGCAAATGAACGAGGGTGCTTGAGACAAACTAGATACATGAGAACAAAGAGATCAAGAACTGATTAGAGGATATTCGATAGATGCACCGGCAAGATAGGAGAATGATAACTGACGGCTGAGAATGAATAAACCTGAATTGATGGACTCCGGATGACAAACTGAGAAGACTCTTGAATATCTCCTGATGGGTGAAAAAGATTCTCACAATCGAAAACAATTATGAGAGGATGGCAACAAGCTAGCACCATGAATCTTGAAGAGAATAGAGCAAGATTAAAGAGAAACTCTTCTTCGGTCTTCAAATGATGAGAATGACAACGAGAAACACCACCAAGAATTATTGAGGCACACCGGAAGAATCAAAAGCGAAGAGGTTGAGCCAAACTGAATCTCTGTAGATCTATGACGTCGTGCTGCTAGCAATCAAATATTTACGATTTCTTCATGGTGATAGTAGAGATTAGATACTGCATCTGAATTTTACTATGCAAATGGTTGTACCGTGTTCTTTTAGAAAATAATACCAACAGTAGCACTCTCAGAGAATGATGTCATCCACAACCTCTACACTGAATGTAATCTTTGGCCAATTTTGGGGACAAAAGTTTAGTACTAGACGGTGCCCGTGCAAATCTGAAATAATCCCATGTTGAAGCTGCAGATGTGTCTTTTCAGGAAACTTTCTTCTCAGAAATACTGTTTCGCAAACTTTTTAATTTTACAAAGGCAAAAACAACTTGAATTTATTTTGTACTATAAGTTATGGTGCAAGATGGTGTATGTTGTTCTGACCTTTACATTATTTTGTTCTGTAGGTTTCATGGCTCTTTCATGCATGCGGCTTATATA
>NW_021203678.1:0-1094 GCF_002162155.2 Triticum dicoccoides
GGCGCCGTGGCCTCCGGCCCCGCCTTGCGCCCCTCCATGGCCTCGCCGTGGCCACGAACCACCACCGCATCCTGCTCCGGCCGGCGCCCCATGGCCCCGTGCCCCGGCGGCCTCGTCCCGCCCTGCGGGCGAGTGCTCGCTCGGGTGCGCCCGCACCCGCTGGACCAAACTGCCAAGGCCATGACAGGTGGGCCCCACGGCCCCACGCCCAGGACGTTTAAAAAATAATAATAATAATAATAATAAAAGTAAAATTAATTAAATAAATATAATTAATAAAAATAAAAATGATTTAATAAAATTAATTATTAATTAATTAATTATCTAATGAATTAATTAAGTTAATTAATCCGGTTTAATTAAATTAATTAACTAGTTAAGTTTAATTAAACTGTAATTAGATTAACCTAAACCTTAATTAACCTAAATAGAGAATGACAGGTGGGTCCCACTGGACCCACATGTCAGGGTTGACTCAGTCAACCCCTGTTGACTGCTGACGTCAGCATGACGTCATGCTGACGTCATAAATACATTTTTTCCAATTAATTAAATAAATAAATAAATTCCAAAATTGTTAAAATCTTTTAAAATTCATATCTTTTAATCCGTAACTCGGATTAAAATATTTTCAACATGAAAGTTGCTCAGAACGACGAGACGAATCCGGATACGCAGTCCGTTCGTCCGCCACACCCCCCTAACCTATCGAACCCGCAACTTTCCCCCTCCGGCTCCTCTGCCCGAAAACACGAAACACCGGGAATACTTTCCCGGATGATTCCCCCCTTAACCAGTACCACCTCATACCGCGATAGAACACGTCTAGCTCTGCTTGTTGACCTGTTATGCACTTGCTTGCTATGTATTTACTGTTTCTTTCCCCCCTCTTCTCTTCGGTAGACTACGAGACCGACGCCGTTGCTGCTGCCCCGTACGACTACGTCACCGACGACCCCTCCTTGTCTGAGCAACCAGGCAAGCCCCCCCCTTGATCACCAGATATCGCCTATTCTCCTCTATACTGCTTGCATTAGAGTAGTGTAGCATGTTACTACTTTCGTTAATCCTATTCTGATGCATAGCCTGACATT
>NW_021203679.1:0-1078 GCF_002162155.2 Triticum dicoccoides
AGCGGGGATTCCAGGCGGCGGCGGCGGCGAACGCCCCCGATCCTGAAGAGGGGGAGTGGAACGAGCGGGCCGACTGGGGGAGGGGGTGGTTTGCCCCGATCTAGAAATCGGGGGGGAGTGGGGGAGCGAGCGAGAGAGAGTGGGGGTCGGGGTAGTGGGGGAGAGGGGCTAGGGTTTCTGGCTCCCGGTGGGGAGTAGTACCGGGCGCGGTTGGGCCGGCCTGGCGGCCCAGTAGCCTGCTGGGCCAAGGCCCAGCTAAGGGGGGGTCCTTTTACTTTGTTCTGTTTTTGTTTTAATCATGTTTAGTCTTTTCTTTTTATTTATTTTCTTTCCTGTTTTAAATCATTTTAAATTATCTAGGCACTTTATAAAAATGTGTTTATTACACCATATTTACTTAAGCAAAATATGGCACCGCCCGAACATTTTTGTTTTCACTTTTAAAAACTTTTGTTGTTTGCCATTAATTTAAATTTGAATTTTGAAGCGGTTTCGAATTAACGCGAGATTTAAAAACAGTAACCGTGGTGACATGGCATCGTTAACATGGGATTACTGTAGCATGATTATCCGGGCGTCACAATTCTCCTCCACTACAAAAAATCTCGTCCCAGATTTAATAGGGGAGTAAGGGGGAAAGTTCTGGTTACGCAATTCTAATGGGTGTCCTCGATCTTGGTTGCTCTTCTCGAAGAGGTCGATCCATTATGTTGATGTCTTCATTCTCTGTTTCAAGGCATCATGATGAAGTCGGCATCCTTTCTTCGGAAACTCCATCGTACTAACGAAAGAATAAAGGGGGAGTATTCCGGGAGAACGGGCCTCGGCAAGGTTGACTATTTGGTAGATACCATCGGGGAGGGAGGCGGAAAGTAACTCTCGAATTGAAACCTCCGAAAATATCGAGAGCAAAGTAAGGAGTTATTATGGGAAGTTTCAAGTGGGTAGGCAATCGTTCGATGCCTGAAACAAAGTCTGAAAGGGGTTCAAGCAACGGGAATAAGTATTGCGTAGGATACCAGAATTGATCACTAGGAAGGTGCCTCATGAGTTACATACGACGCCAAGAGCGAGGAAC
>NW_021203680.1:0-684 GCF_002162155.2 Triticum dicoccoides
TTCTGGCTATCCTATTTTTAGGTGTTTCTGAGTGTTTTGAGACAGGTGCCATTATAGGAAGTTTTTTTTGACCTGTTTCCAGTTTTTGGGTCCGGGCAGTCGAAAAAAAAAATTGGTCGAAAAAATTTCGTGCCCATCCTATCAGTTTGAGCTAGGAAGAGTTTTGAGACACTCGCCATTATAGTGATTTTTCGCAAAAAAAAAACAGCGCAAAAAAAAAGAGCGCAAGAAAAAAAAAAGCGAAAAAAAAATTCAGAGTGTGCTTTTCCCTTGTTTACGTGCCGCGCCGTGATTTTGTTAGTGTTCTAGGCTCGCGTCTCTAGCACAGTCTAGCCTAGGACCAGCACAGTACCGTCGTTGAGCGTTTATTCAACTTTGCATCTCTGAATTGATTATTGCTGACCCTTTTTGCTACCATATTATAAGCCTTCCCAGCTCCACATACATCTACGTCGTGCGTTTGACTCTCCCTGGTAATCGCTATATCCAAGCTTTGAGAGTTTTTGACTACAACGGTTGCCGATCACCGCCTGCTGCTGGGTAAGAACTGGTAAGAATTTGAGATTTGCTTGACGGATTTGTGACACCCACCACCACCACTTGTTCGTAGTCTGTAGGATCATATTCTTGTGTGTTTCTATTGCTGCTAACCATGCCAGGATCACAAGCCGACGAGATTGACTG
>NW_021203681.1:0-1235 GCF_002162155.2 Triticum dicoccoides
AGAAATTCAAAAAATTTCCTACGTAACACCAAGATCTATCTATGGAGAGACCAGCAACGAGTAGAAAGGGGAGTGCATCTACATACCCTTGTAGATCGCTAAGCGGAAGCGTTCAAGTGAACGGGGTTGATGGAGTCGTACTCGTCGTGATTCAGATCACCGATGATCCTAGTGCCGAACGGACGGCACCTCCGCGTTCAACACACGTACAGCTCGACGATGTCTCCCACGCCTTGATCCAGCAAGGAGAGAGGGAGAGGTTGAGGAAGACTCCATCCAGCAGCAGCACAACGGCGTGGTGGTGATGGAGGAGCGTGGCAATCCTGCAGGGCTTCGCCAAGCACCTACGGGAGAGGAGGAGGTGTCACGGGAGGGAGGGAGGCGCCAAGGGCTCAGGTATGGATGCCCTCCCTCCCCTCCACTATATATAGGGGCAGGGGAGAGGGGGGAGGCGCAGCCTTTCCCCCTACTCCAAGAAAGGGGTGCGGCCAAGAGGGGGGGAGGAGTCCATCCTCCCCAAGGCACCTCGGAGGTGCCTTCCCCCTTGAGGACTCTTCCCTCTAGGGTTCCCTAGGTGCATGGGCCTCTTGGGGCTGGTGCCCTTGGCCCATGTAGGCCAAGGCGCACCCCCTACAGCCCATGTGGCCCCCCGGGGCAGGTGGCCCCACCCGGTGGGCCCCCGGGACCCTTCCGATGGTCCCGGTACAATATCGATGACCCCGAAACTTGTCCCGATGGCCGAAACAGGACTTCCTATATATAAATCTTTACCTCCGGACCATTCGGGAACTCCTCGTGACGTCCGGGATCTCATCCGGGACTCCGAACAACATTCGGTAACCACATACAAACTTCCTTTATAACCCTAGCGTCATCGAACCTTAAGTGTGTAGACCCTACGGGTTCGGGAGACATGCAGACATGACCGAGATGTTCTCCGGTCAATAACCAACAGCGGGATCTGGATACCCATGTTGGCTCCCACATGTTCCACGATGATCTCATCGGATGAACCACGATGTCAAGGACTCAATCGATCCCGTATACAATTCCCTTTGTCTAGCGGTATGGTACTTGCCCGAGATTCGATCGTCGGTATACCGATACCTTGTTCAATCTCGTTACCGGCAAGTCTCTTTACTCGTTCCGTAACACATCATCCCGTGATCAACTCCTTGATCACATTGTGCACATTATGATGATGTCCTACCGAGTGGGCCCAGAGATACCTCTCC
>NW_021203682.1:0-1580 GCF_002162155.2 Triticum dicoccoides
CCTCGACAAGAGGGTATAGGTGCTCATTCAATTTCAGAAAGAAGAATATAGTTGATCCGGTTTATAAGGAAGACTTTACCGAAAATCGCACACATGCTTTCCTGATTTGGAAACGATCAAACAGAAACTCCGACCACGACACAAAAAAGAAAAAGAAAACAATAAAGACACAACCGGCACACCGCAGCTTGTACTCGCCTACAACCTGGAGAGAAGTGAACAACCTCTTCGGAGACAGCTTCAAGAAGCAAACGCAACGCCCACAGGCTCTGTCGCAGCCAGTATAAACCATCGTCGATCAATATAGTTATATAGCTTTCACCCAATAAGCACCCACGAAGAAACCTGAGAAAGGATCCGGCCACACCAACAACCACCACATCAATCCAAGAAACGACAAACCACAACCTTCCGAGACGACTCAGAAAAGGCGCCACCGTGCCATCATGCCCAGTAACCAATCCCTTTGAACCTCCAGCTCATCGAGCCCTATGGAAGGGGCCCAACCTTTGTCAGCGAGGACCACAAACAGTGGCAGACCATGGCTGGGAGATCAAAGAGACAAGATCGCCGACATGAAACCACCACTGCATCCACCACGCTGCAACTACAAGCACACACAACGTTAGAGGATGCCACCATGCCTAAAGAACGAGGTCCATGGCTACCCACCACTGCACCACCCCACCCGTGCCGCAACCAATATGTCATGCGCCAACTTGACGGAGTCCTTGTCATCTGACTTGCTTATTGCTTCATGATGGCTCAAGATCCTCGATCCGTTTTCCAATATATAAATACCAAGTTCCTCTTCCCCAGCTGTTGGTCTATCCTGTCATCGTGAGACAAAAATCGCATCTCGCATTCACTTCCTAGCAAGTATTTGATTACCTGTAGGCATGACTTCTTACATGTTCCTCAAGCATCAGTTCACCACAAGAAATCTTGTTGGCAACGCTATAAACAGCAGATCGAGCTGCTGTATCGGGTGACAATCTACCGACTAGTTGGATCGGTAGTGGTTGATCCAGGTGAACACGACATCATATGATCCCGGCTGGTAGCTGTGACCACTGAATCAAGACGGGATGAGCATCCATGCTAACAGCTTCACCGCGTAGAAACGCTGCCCTTGAGAAAACACAAGACAGCTTGTAGAATAGTGTTGGTGCATGTAATCATGGTCCGTTCAAAAATAAGGAGAGTTTTTTTGACATTCCATAAAATAATAAGAACTTCTCATCAACACAATTGGTCTCTAATCTCCCTGAAGCGCGAGAGATATGTATTCCCTATGCCTTTTTTAGGGGACCTCTACTAATTCCTTTTTCAGTTTTCAGTTTTTCAATTTTTTTAAAGATTATTGATTTGAAAACTAGTTGTGAATTTTGTAAAAAATATTTATGAATTTAAAAAACAGTTCATGATTTGAAAGATGTTTGGAAAATGATAAAATCTCATGGACAAAAATTGTTTGTGATTTGAAATAATATGTTCGTGTACTCAAAAACTTGTTCACGAATTTTCAGAAAATGTTCAAAATATTCAAAAGTGTTTCACTTATTTAATAGATGTTCTGA
>NW_021203683.1:0-1580 GCF_002162155.2 Triticum dicoccoides
CCTCGACAAGAGGGTATAGGTGCTCATTCAATTTCAGAAAGAAGAATATAGTTGATCCGGTTTATAAGGAAGACTTTACCGAAAATCGCACACATGCTTTCCTGATTTGGAAACGATCAAACAGAAACTCCGACCACGACACAAAAAAGAAAAAGAAAACAATAAAGACACAACCGGCACACCGCAGCTTGTACTCGCCTACAACCTGGAGAGAAGTGAACAACCTCTTCGGAGACAGCTTCAAGAAGCAAACGCAACGCCCACAGGCTCTGTCGCAGCCAGTATAAACCATCGTCGATCAATATAGTTATATAGCTTTCACCCAATAAGCACCCACGAAGAAACCTGAGAAAGGATCCGGCCACACCAACAACCACCACATCAATCCAAGAAACGACAAACCACAACCTTCCGAGACGACTCAGAAAAGGCGCCACCGTGCCATCATGCCCAGTAACCAATCCCTTTGAACCTCCAGCTCATCGAGCCCTATGGAAGGGGCCCAACCTTTGTCAGCGAGGACCACAAACAGTGGCAGACCATGGCTGGGAGATCAAAGAGACAAGATCGCCGACATGAAACCACCACTGCATCCACCACGCTGCAACTACAAGCACACACAACGTTAGAGGATGCCACCATGCCTAAAGAACGAGGTCCATGGCTACCCACCACTGCACCACCCCACCCGTGCCGCAACCAATATGTCATGCGCCAACTTGACGGAGTCCTTGTCATCTGACTTGCTTATTGCTTCATGATGGCTCAAGATCCTCGATCCGTTTTCCAATATATAAATACCAAGTTCCTCTTCCCCAGCTGTTGGTCTATCCTGTCATCGTGAGACAAAAATCGCATCTCGCATTCACTTCCTAGCAAGTATTTGATTACCTGTAGGCATGACTTCTTACATGTTCCTCAAGCATCAGTTCACCACAAGAAATCTTGTTGGCAACGCTATAAACAGCAGATCGAGCTGCTGTATCGGGTGACAATCTACCGACTAGTTGGATCGGTAGTGGTTGATCCAGGTGAACACGACATCATATGATCCCGGCTGGTAGCTGTGACCACTGAATCAAGACGGGATGAGCATCCATGCTAACAGCTTCACCGCGTAGAAACGCTGCCCTTGAGAAAACACAAGACAGCTTGTAGAATAGTGTTGGTGCATGTAATCATGGTCCGTTCAAAAATAAGGAGAGTTTTTTTGACATTCCATAAAATAATAAGAACTTCTCATCAACACAATTGGTCTCTAATCTCCCTGAAGCGCGAGAGATATGTATTCCCTATGCCTTTTTTAGGGGACCTCTACTAATTCCTTTTTCAGTTTTCAGTTTTTCAAATTTTTTAAAGATTATTGATTTGAAAACTAGTTGTGAATTCTGTAAAAAATATTTATGAATTTAAAAAACAGTTCATGATTTGAAAGATGTTTGGAAAATGATAAAATCTCATGGACAAAAATTGTTTGTGATTTGAAATAATATGTTCGTGTACTCAAAAACTTGTTCACGAATTTTCAGAAAATGTTCAAAATATTCAAAAGTGTTTCACTTATTTAATAGATGTTCTGA
>NW_021203684.1:0-1223 GCF_002162155.2 Triticum dicoccoides
ACTCGAAACTCTAAACGACCTAGACACTAAGACCAGCAACTCGACACGACGATGCAACCGATAATTCAACTATGCAAGCAATGAAAAGAAAATTGCAAAGGCTCAGACTGGCTTGGACAAAGGATGAATAGATCTAACTCTTTTTTGTGGATTTTTCTTGGACAATAGGTAAGAAAATAAATCTAATCTAGGAAAAACTGGAAATTCTCACCGAGCAACCTGAAAACTGATACCACTTGATAGAGGCGAGGGTGTCCCGATCTTTCGATGAGATGATAACTATCGATTTGGTGGAGACGACTTTGACGATCCGACTACAAACGTGCACGACGTTGCGCCTTAGCAATCGCTAAACCAACTCCGAGAGGTTATTGACCATGCTGGAGCACGATCAACCTGACCACGAAGGTCTATTCCTGCAAGCAATCGAAGAACGAGCAAGAATATGATAAAGCAATCTGAATATTGCAAATATATATGAAGTATTGATAATGGTGGGGATCCGGAAGCGGTCTTGGTCTGGTCGTTGGACACAAAAGAAGTACACGAAGTTGCAATGGCTAACTTTTAACTAAACAAATCCCAAGGAAAAGCTACTAGATGGATCTACTTATATAGGAGCAAGGGGTGGCGGCCAAGGAGGTGGGAGGACGTCCCAAGGCAGCCTAAAACTAAATCTAGGTCGTACAAGGCCAATGGGCCCAAGTGGAGGTGATGTAACACCTTTGGACTTGTAGTTTGACTCGGATTCTGCTGCAGCATCAGATTGTTTCGTCCACAACTCAACGCTCCGGATGAATTTGAAGGTGATTCCAATTGGGTTGGAAAGTGCACGAAATCTAGTTTCCAACAAAAAAAGAATCACCCAATTCGGAGTCCGTATGAAAAACTTGTGTGCGTTTTGAGTCAGGTGTGTCTGTGCAGTCCAAATCTGAATCCAGAACGTGAGAGACTTGGACTCTATCTTCTCTTGGGCCAAAAGTGACGTGAGAGAACTTTTTGGACAGCAAATAAACATCTCTTTCTTCCTTATCTTCATATGTGGATTGTACAAATGTCCCATACACCTGCAATTAGACAAAACACAAAAGTGTGTGAAGTATTTTTGTTCTGGATAACATAAATAGATTATTGAATAGTTTGCACTAGAAATCACCTGACAAATATGCATATATGCAATATTTTTGGTCATATCCAAGGTAGTCATGTCCTCATCAGAAGCA
>NW_021203685.1:0-859 GCF_002162155.2 Triticum dicoccoides
TTTTTTTCTGTTCATAGACTTTTTTGGGTGATATTATTGTTGAATACGCAAATGTTTGTATGTTCATATATATGCAAAGAATATGTCAATTTTTTATGATTTTTTCTGTTCATAAATTTTTTATGATTTTTTCTGTTGTAATTTTCTTCATAGAATTTTAATGATTTTTGTTTGTTCATAGAATTTTCTTTGTCAATTTACGTATATGTTCATATTGTGTATGTATAGGAAAATTGTGTATGATCAAGGTCATTTATGTATATGTTCATATTTAGAAGAAAAAGCAGGAGAGGAAAAAGGAATATAAGAAGAGAAAGTGTTTAATATAATTAGTTAGAAAAATAATAGAACTAGTTAAACTAGTTTATTTTTAGTAAGTACTACTTTATTTTATTTAAAGTAAGTGCTTTAGCTGAACTAGTTGATTTAATAAAACTACTTTATTTTACTATATATAGAAGTAGTTTATTTTTAGTAAGTACTACTTTATTTTATTTCTAATAAGTGCTAAGTAGTTGAACTACTTGATTTAGTAAAACTACTTTATTTTACTATAGAAGTAGTTTATTTTTAGTTAGTACTACTTTATTTTATTTATAGTAAGTGCTTTAGCTGAACTAGTTGATTTAATAAAACTATTTTATTTTACTATAGAAGTAGTTTATTTTTAGCAAGAAAATTAATAGAAATAGTTTATTTTTTTAGTTCAAGCAATTATTCCTGCATCGGCGTCGACGATGCCTATCCTGCATTCTCGTCGTCAACTCGGCGGAGGAGGACGACTTGATCAGAGGGGCCATGTCTGGGACTGGGCTTCGCCGGGCTGGTATTGGAAGGTGCTACCTTCTAGGAGGCGTAG
>NW_021203686.1:0-1217 GCF_002162155.2 Triticum dicoccoides
TGTGACCTGCGTGTCAACTTAAACGTCATGTAATTACTTTACTTTATTGCTAACCGTTAGCCATAGTAGTAGAAGTAATAGTTGGCGAGGCAACTTCATGAAGACACGATGATGGAGATCATGATGATGGAGATCATGGTGTCATGCCGGTGACGATGATGATCATGGAGCCCCGAAGATGGAGATCAAAAGGAGCAAAGTGATGATGGCCATATCATGTCACTATTTGATTGCATGTGATGTTTATCATGTTTATACATCTTATTTGCTTAGAACGACGGTAGTAAATAAGATGATCCCTTACAACAATTTCAAGAAGTGTTCTCCCCTAACTGTGCACCGTTGCGACAGTTCGCTATTTCAAAACATCACGTGATGATCGGGTGTTTTATTCAGACGTTCAAATACAACGGGTGTTGACGAGCCTAGCATGTGCAGACATGGCCTCGGAACACACGCGAAACACTTAGGGTTAACTTGACGAGCCTAGCATGTACAGACATGGCCTCGGAACACGGAGACCGAAAGGTCGAGCATGAGTCGTATAGAAGATACGATCAACATGAAGATGTTCACCGATGATGACTAGTCCGTCTCGCGTGATGATCGGACACGGCCTAGTTTGACTCGGATCATGTAATCACTTAGATGACTAGAGGGATGTCTATCTGAGTGGGAGTTCATAAGATGAACTTAATTATCCTGAACATAGTCAAAAGGATTTTGCAAATTATGTCGTAGCTCACGCTATAGTTCTACTGTATAGATATGTTCCTAGAGAAAGTTTAGTTGAAAGTTGATAGTAGCAATTATGCGGACTAGGTCCGTAAACTGAGGATTGTCCTCATTGCTTCATAGAAGGCTTATGTCCTTAATGCACCGCTCAGTGTGCTGAACCTCGAACGTTGTCTGTGGTTGTTGCGAACATCTGACATACACGTTTTGATAACTACGTGATAGTTCAGTTAAACGGTTTAGAGTTGAGGCACCAAAGACGTTTTTGAAACATCGCGAAACATATGAGATGTTTTGAGGGCTGAAATTGGGATTTCAGGCTCGTGCCCATGTCAAGAGGTATAAGACCTCCGATGACTTTCTTAACCTGCAAACTAAGGAGAAAAGCTCAATTGTTGAGCTTGTGCTCAGATTGTCTGAGTACAACAATCATTTGAATCGAGTGGGAGTTGATCTTCCAGATAAGACAGTGATGGTTCTCC
>NW_021203687.1:0-1054 GCF_002162155.2 Triticum dicoccoides
ACAGTGACGTCAGCAGGGTCAACTGGGCTGGCTCGGTCAAACCTGACGTGTGGGGGCCACACGTCAGTGACACAGGGGCTAATCCCGCGTTGACCCGGGCTTTGACCCACTACGGGGCCCACTGTCAGTGGCTGGTGGGGTGGCTAATGGTGGGGATTAGCGCTAAATAAGCCGCCACGTCAGCCTCGCCGGAGTTCGGCCGGCGACGACCAAACCGCGCGGCGGTGCTTCGCCGGAATGGGCTACAGGCGGCGGAAAAGCGCGCGGAGACCACCGGGGCGTAGCCCGTCATCGTCCGCATCCAGTGGAGCATGTGGGATGAGCTGGGGAGGCCGGAGCTCGCCGGAGTGGAGCCCGAGGCGGCGGCCGGAGCTCGGGCGAGGTCGGGGTTGGCGTTCGGGGGCACGGGAGGAGGGGCTGGTGGGCGCTATGGGCTCCTGGGAGCAAACCGAGTGCTATGACGCGCCCAGGCACGAGCTACGGCGTCTGTAGCCACGACGGTGGCATGGCCGGCGGCTGTGAGCTTTCGGGCTCGTGGGGAACGACGCTACATCACGGGGGCGAGCACAAGGAGTTAGGGAATAAGGTAAGTGGCTCACGGCGAGTCAGACGGTGCAGACGGCGGGGCCGGGGAGGCTCTGGACGCGCCGAATCGGTGGAGTCGATCTCCGGGCACCGGAGGTGAAGACGACGATGCTCCGGTCGACTGCGGCCTCCTCTGGTCGCGTGCGTCGCGTGGGTAGCTTCACGGGGTCAGGGCGGAGCTCAGGGATGCATAGTGGGAGCGAGGGGGTGGCTGTGGCCCCGGTAACGGCGTCGGCGGCGATGGGCTCCGCTCGGGCGCGTGCAGGGAGGGAAGCAGAGGAGGGAACGGGGTCCAGGGGAAAAGAGGGGAGGTGCAGGGGGCGAGGGGAAGTGCGTGGCGTCACCAGAGGGCTCGGGGAGGAAGCAGGAGGTGGCCAGAGCAGGGTGGAGGTGGCGCGCACGGCGGCGTCGCGGTGTCCGCGTCCTTCTGGCGAGGAGGAAGACGACAGGGGAGTAGCGGTGGCGGGCT
>NW_021203688.1:0-1816 GCF_002162155.2 Triticum dicoccoides
ATCGGAGAAGTGCGTCTTCATAGGATACCCAAAAAGAAAATGTTGGGTACACCTTCTATCACAGATTCGAAGGCAAGATATTCGTTGCTTTGAATGGATCCTTTCTAGAGAAGGAATTTCTCTCGAAAGAAGTGAGTGGGAGGAAAGTAGAACTTGATGAGGTAACTATACCTGCTCCCTTATTGGAAAGTAGTTCATCACAGAAATCTGTTCTTGTGACTACTACACCAATTAGTAAGGAAGCTAATGATGATGATCATGTAACTTCAGATCAAGTCACTACCGAATCTCGTAGGTAAACCAGAGTGAGATCTGCACCAGAGTGGTACGGTAGTCCTGTTCTGGAAGTCATGTTACTAGACCATGACGAACTTGCGAACTATGAGGAAGCGATGATGAGCCCAGATTCCGCGAAATGGTTTGAGGCCATGAAATCTGAGATATGATCCATGTATGAGAACAAAGTATGGACTTTGATGGATTTGCCCGATGATCGGCAAGCCATAGAAAATAAATGGATCTTCAAGAGGAAGAAGGACGCTGATAGTAGTGTTACTATCTACAAAGCTAGACTTGTCAAAAAAAGGTTTTTGACAAAGTTCAAGTTGTTGACTACGATGAAATTTTCTCACTCGTAGTGATGCTTAAGTCTGTTCAAATCATGTTAGCAATTGCCGCGTTTTTATGAAATCTGGCAAATGGATAAACAAAACTACATTCCTTGATGGATTTAAAGAAGAGTTGTATATGATGCAATCAAAAGGTTTTGTCAATCCTAAAGGTGCTAACAAAATATGCAAGCTCCAGCGATCCATCTATGGACTGGTGCAAGCATCTCGGAGTTGGAATATACGTTTTGATAAGTTGATCAAAGCATATAGTTCTATTCAGACTTGCGGTGAAGCCTGTATTTACAGGAAAGTGAGTGGGAGCACTACAGCATTTCTGATAAGTATATGTGAATGACATATTGTTGATCAGAAATAATGTAGAATTATTCTGCAAAGCATAAAGGAGTGTTTTGAAAGAAGTTTTTCAAAGAAAGACCTCGGTGAAGCTGCTTACATATTGAGCATCAAGATCTATAGAGATAGATCAAGACGCTTGATAAGTTTTTTCAATGAGTACATACCTTGACAAGATTTTGAAGTAGTTCAAAATGGAACAATCAAAGAAAGAATTCTTGCTTGTGTTACAAGGTGTGAAGTTGAGTAAGACTCAAAGCCCGACCACGACAGAAAATAGAATGAGAATGAAAATCATTCCCTATGCCTTGGCCATAGGTTCTATAAAATATGCCATACTGTGTACCAGACCTATTGTATACCCTACACTAATTTTGGCAAGGGAGTACAATAGTGATCTAGGAGTAGATCACTGGACATCGGTCAAAATTATCCTTGGAGGAATAAGGATATGTTTCTCGATTATGGAGGTGACAAAAGGTTCGTCGTAAAAAGGTTACGTCGATACAAGTTTTGGCACTGATCCGGATGACTCTTAGTCTTCATCTGGATACATATTGAAAGTGGGAGCAATTAGCTAAAGTAGCTCCATGCAGAGCATTGTAGACATAGAAAATTGCAAAATACTTACGGATCTGAATATGGCAGACCCGTTGACTAAACTTCTCTCACAGGCAAAACATGATCACACCTTAGTACTCTTTGGGTGTTAATCACATAAATGATGTGAACTAGATTATTGACTCTAGTAAACCCATTGGGTATAGGTCACATGACGATGTGAACTATGGGTGTTAATCACATGGTGATGTGAACTCTTAGTGTTGAATCACATGGCGATGTGAACTAGA
>NW_021203689.1:0-1304 GCF_002162155.2 Triticum dicoccoides
TGGGTCTGGCCCGGATGTTGCTCCAAAGTGTTCCTATGGGCTGACCTAACACAACCGGGTGGGGAGGTCCACTGGTCAAAGCCCGTCCGTGCAAAGTCAAAGGGCTAGATCCCGTGGTCAAACCCTATAGGGTTAGGCGGGACGGGGGCACTGGGGGTAGCAATGCCACCGGAGGATCGCACCGGGACCTCATACATGCGGGGTGGTGTGGTGGCATGTCCGAAGAGGCGAGACGCATCTCCGGGGCGTGGCCCCCCCTCACGGACGACGATGACACGGTAGTAGACGTTCTGCGGTAACGATGCGGCGTCAATATTACTAAATACTCGGAGCGCGATAAAATCATGAGTTTTTTTGCACGACGTGGGCACATGTGCTATAGGAACGATGGTAATTTTTTCATAATTTTTGGTGATGGAGAAGTATCCGAAAAATTCCCTCTACGCGGATTGCCCTTCGAGCGTCTACGGCTGTGGCCGGCGGCCTGTGGGGCTAGCATGCCGCCAAATCTTGCATAGGCGGCCTCTCACAAGTCTGGAAGTGTTGTGGCGGTTGCAAACGCCCGGCACGCGTGTCCGGGGTGTGCCTCCCCTCAAGGACGGCGCCGCCGCCGGCACCTGGAGGGGGGAAACGGACGCGTGGGGTCTACACGGAGGGGATCTTGCTGTGGGTCTGGCCCGGATGTTGTTTCAAAGTGCTCCTATGGGATGACCTAACACAACCGGGTGGGGAGGTCCACTGGTCAAAGCCCGTCCGTGCAAAGTCAAAGGGCTAGATCCTGTGGTCAAACGCTACAGGGTTAGGCGGGACGGGGGCACTGGGGTGTAGCAATGCCACCGGAGCGTTGAACCGGGCCCTCATACATGCGGGGTGGTGTGGCGGCATGTCCGAAGAGGCGGGACGCGTCTCCGGGGCGTGGCCCCCCCTCACGGACGGCGATGACACGGTAGTAGACGTTCTGCGGTAACGATGCGGCGTCAATATTACTAAATACTCGGAGCGCGATAAAATTATGAGTTTTTTTGCACGACGTGGGCACATGTGCTATAGGAACGATGGTATTTTTTAATTTTTTTTGGTGATGGAGAAGTATCCTAAAAATTCCCTCTACGCGGATTGCCCTTCGGGCGTCTACGGCTGTGGCCGGCGGCCTCCGGGGGCTAGCATGCCGCCAAATCTTGCGTAGGCGGCCTCTCACAAGTCTGGAAGTGTTGTGGCGGTTGCAAACGCCCGGCACGCGTGTCCGGGGTGTGCCCCCCTCACAGACGGCGCCGCCGCCGGCACCTGGAGGTGGGAAACGGACG
>NW_021203690.1:0-1723 GCF_002162155.2 Triticum dicoccoides
CTTATTATTGGGCCAGGCCCATGTAATTTCGAAATACATAAGTATAGGCTATTTTTAGAGTCCGTATGTGTGGGGAAACAAGAGATAGGGTTGATTTCGGACCCCTCCACCAAGGGCCACGAAATTCCCCCCTCTTCCTCCATATATACAGCCCTTAGGGCATCGTTTAGACTTTGGGTTTTGTTTAGATTAAAAGTTCGCCATAGCTGCAACTTCGCGTACTTCGTTTGTGTTCAACGACCAGACAAAGGCGTCACAGAACCCCACCTTGATCAATAAAGCTTTCATCTTATATTCGCAATATCAAGATTGCAATCTCAGTTTCTTGCTTGTTCTTCGTTTGCTCGCAGGAAACAGACCCTCGTGGTCAGGTTGATCGTGCTCCGGCGTGGTCAATAACCTCTCGGAGTTGGTTTAGCGATTGCTAAGGCGCGACGTCCTCGCACGTTCGTACTCGGATCGTCAAAGTCGACTGCCACCAAAGCGATATCCATCATGTCATCGAAAGATGGGACACCTTTGCCTCTATCACGTGTCCTCCTTGAAGATGACGAAGAGGAAGAAGACTTGTAGTTGGCCCACACGTGTAGGATGTCATCCAATTGTGCGTCCAACTTGGTGTCGATGTAGTCCCTTGTCCATGCTTCACGTTGGTGAATGTCGACGGTGAGTCGCTCAATGACTCACATTGCTCGTTGTAGTCCGAAGATGGGCATTTTGGTGATGTAGTTGTTCGTGCCATCGTTGTCACGGAAGACCGAAGATGAAATGCCTTGCCTATCCATCACAAGACTCGAGCAAATTTAAGTGGAAGAAAGGAAAGAACTATACCAATGTACCTTATCCAATGTTGAAGATGGATCAATGATCACTCAATAATGTAACAAGGAAATAACACAATTGGTACCGGATCTTGTCAATTCTCACACCTACACAAGTAAGGCTTATGGTGGAGCTCGGTGAGGATAGTGGCACAAATTTTTTATGCAAATGTTAGCAAGAGTCAATAATGTTGGAAAAGATTCACAAATTCACAAGTGAAACAAGTAGACCAATAGCAATATGTGGCACACGGAAACACACACACGTATAGATAAATGGGGTGTTGCAACCAAGGAATGAGCACAAAATGTGGAATCCACGGAAAACGCTCGTGGTGCACAACTCAAGAGAGACGCTAGCACGATTGCTCAATAGGCGGATACGACACTTGTGCACAACCTATAAGATGCAAAATGTATGAGCCTTCAATCCCAAGAATGCTATGTGTATGATGTTCCCGGTGTTCTTCTCAAGACGATCCAAGATGATCGGATATGACAATCTTATGTGCAATATGGTATGATGCTATGGCTCTTGCTTACAAGCTCTTTGCTCGATTTACCTTTTTCTTATAAGTTTTTTTGTATGGCCACTTATGCGAAATGCACGAACCAAGATAGCAATTGTGTATATTCGGGAACAATCTTGTGACACAAGGGATGATATGATGATACCAAGATGATACCAAGATGATACCAATATGATATAGTATATATGCGATGGAAGGTACGGATCACTAATGTGCACAAGTAACGTTGCCGGCAATACTCAAATGGCTAGTCTCAATAGGCAAGTGACGCAAAATGGGTTAAGGGGTTAACAATGTAATGGCAAGAATGTACAATGATGGAATACCACGATACCAAGATGATATAGAGTTTACCGTTCTTGCTTACAGTTA
>NW_021203691.1:0-2130 GCF_002162155.2 Triticum dicoccoides
TAACGAGATTGAACTAGGTATTGGATACCGACGATCAAATCTCGGGCAAGTAACATACCGATGACAAAGGGAACAAAGTATGTTGTTATGCGGTTTGACCGATAAAGATCTTCGTAGAATATGTAGGAACCAATATGGGCATCCAGGTCCCGCTATTGGTTATTGACCGGAGACATGTCTCAGTCATGTCTACATTGTTCTCGAACCGTAGGGTCCGCACGCTTAAGGTTTCGATGACCGCTATATTATGAGTTTATGTATTTTGATATACCGAAGGTTGTTCGGAGTCCCGGATGTGATCACGGACATGACGAGGAGTCTCGAAATGGTCGAGACATAAAGATTGATATATTGGACGGATATATTTGGACACCGGAAAGGTTCCGGGAGAGTTTGGGAATATACCGGAGCTCCGGGAGGTTACCGGAACCCCCCGGTAAGTATATGGGCCTTATTGGGCCTTAGTGGAAGGGAGAGAGAAGGAGCAAGGGAGGGGGCGTGCAACCCCCCCAAGCCCAATCCGAATTGGGAGGGGGGCTGGCCCCCCCTTTCCTTCTCTCCTCCCCCCTCTTCCTTCCTTCTCCTACTCCGAATAGGAAAGGGGGGGGCCAAACCTACTTGGAGTAGGATTGCCCCCCTAGGGCGCGCCACCCCTTTGGCCGGCCTCCTCCTCCCTCCCTCCTTTATATACGGGGGTAGGGGGGCACCCTAGACACATAAGTTGATCATTGAGATCGTTCCTTAGCCGTGTGCGGTGCCCCCCTCCACGATATTACACCTCGGTCATATTGTAGCGGTGCTTAGGCGAAGCCCTGCGATAGGAGAACATCAAGATCGTCACCACGCCGTCGTGCTGACGGAACTCCTCCCCGCGCCTCTGCTGGATCAGAGATCGGGGTGCGTCATCGAGCTATACGTGTGTCAAGAACTCGGAGGTGCCGGAGTAACGGTGCTTGGATCGGTTGGACCGGGAGGACGTACGACTACTTCCTCTACGTTGCGTCAACTCTTCCGCTTCGATCTATGAGGGTACGTAGACAACACTCTCCCCTCTCGTTGCTATGCATCACCATGATCTTGCGTGTGCGTAGGAAATTTTTTGAAATTACTACGTTCCCCAACAGTGGCATCCGAGCCTAGGTTTTATGCGTTGATGTTATATGCACGAGTAGAACACAAGTGAGTTGTGGACGATATAAGTCATACTGCCTACCAGCATGTCATGCTTTGGTTCAGCGGTATTGTGAGATGAAGCGGCCCGGACCGACATTACGCGTACGCTTACGCGAGACTGGTTTCACCGTTATGAGCACTCGTGCTTAAAGGTGACTGGCGGGTGTCTGTCTCTCTCACTTTAGCTGAATCGAGTGTGGCTACGCCCGGTCCTTGTGAAGGTTAAAATGGAGTCTATTTGACAAACTATCGTTGTGGTTTTTGATGCGTAGGTAAGAACGGTTCTTGCTAAAGCCCGTAGCAGCCACGTAAAATTTGCAACAACAAAGTAGAGGACGTCTAACTTGTTTTTGCAGGGCATGTTGTGATGTGATATGGTCAAGACGTGATGCTATATTTTATTGTATGGGATGATCATGTTTTGTAACCGAAGTTATCGGCAACTGGCAGGAGCCATATGGTTATCGCTTTATTGTATGAAATGCAAACACCCTGTAATTGCTTTACTTTATCACTAAGCGGTAGCGATAGTCGTAGAAGCAATAGATGGCGTAACGACAACGACGCTACGATGGAGATCAAGGTGTCGCGCCGGTGACGATGGTGATCACGACGGTGCTTCGAAGATGGAGATCACAAGCACAAGATGATGATGGCCATATCATATCACTTATATTGATTGCATGTGATGTTTATCCTTTATGCATCTTATCTTGCTTTGATTGACGGTAGCATTTTAAGATGATCTCTCACTAAATTATCAAGAAGTGTTCTCCCTGAGTATGCACCGTTGCCAAAGTTCGTCGTGCCGAGACACCACGTGATGATCGGGTGTGATAAGCTCTACGTCCATCTACAACGGGTGCAAGCCAGTTTTGCACACGCAGAATACTCAGGTTAAACTTGACGAGCCTAGCATATGCAGATATGGCCTCGGAACACAGAGACCGAAAGGTC
>NW_021203692.1:0-2446 GCF_002162155.2 Triticum dicoccoides
CGTCGGCATAGGTAGAAATCTATGCCGACGGCCTAGCCGTCGGCATACCTCTGCCACGTGGCGTCCCGTGGTGCTCCTGGTGGCAGTGCTATGCCTATGGCAAAGCCGTTGGCATAGATGACAATCTATGCCGACGGCATTGCCGTAGGCATAGATCTGCCACGTGGCAAGCCCTGGTAACTCCTTGGCTTATATATGCCGACGGCTTTGCCGTAGGCATAGTTATTTTTTTATTTTTTTATTTTCCCTATTTTCTCTTTTTCAATTCATTTGACAGCATTTCAAAACAGAATAATATGGAATTATGCAGAAATATGACAGTTCATCATCTAAACATACTCAAGTTCATCATCATCATCTAAACATAGTCAAGTTCATCATCATCATCTAAAGATCATCACCGGCGGAAGTTCATGAGCAGAAAAGTAGTGCAAGACATGTAACATCATAAAAGTAGCAACATGAAAGGCATGGCACGACGGCCACATGCACGGAATCATCATCGACATCAAGCAAGACCACCTCCGCCAAAACCACCACCACCAAGACCACCTCCGCCAAAACCACCACCGCGACCACCATCACTCTACCAGATCGGAGTGACTGGGGTCGACGGAGCAGTAGTCGAGCCAGCAGTCCCCTACATGTTTCAGAAAAGATTCTAACGGTAAATATGATATGATAGTGTTGAATGAACGAGAACTAGTTTGCCAGTAGTTAGGCAAATGCACTAACCGGACCATCACTGCCTAGTGCCACCCATTCATCGAATGTGGGCACGTGTGGGGGTTCTCCCGCAGGTGGTGGTGGGGTCCCATTTGTGGTGGATCCGTGCGGTTACTCCAAGACGCCAACATAGCCTGGATGTTAGTTAAACAAGCAAACTAGAAGGTTAGAAGGAAAGAAAGTGCAAAAATTTAGCTTGGTTTTAAGAGGGCAAAACTAACCGCCATCATCTGACGGTTGTAATCATCATTTTCCTTCACTCGTTGCAAGTACTCTCGCACCTCGAGATTCCTATGCTCAACAAAGGCCTTATATGCCTACATAATTTAGGTTGTTTCTAAGTGAGCAATGCTAAAAATGAATTGAGAATGCTAGAGAGAAAAAGATAAAGGGGAAGTACTTACAGCATGCTGGCGGGCTAAGGTAGTATGTGAACGCCCCGTACTCTCTAACTGGCTCGGGTTGGTAGACCGAAGCCGTGTGTACGAGATCGAAGGAGTTATCAAGCCATCGAAACACGGATACCAGCCATGTGACTTCCCCTGGATGGCCACCACCGCCGTGTCATCGATCTGAGACTGGGCGACCTCAGGAACAGGAACATCTGGATGCAACTTCTGATAGTGCTGAGTGTAAGACTCCAGGTGCTCCTCGGTCTTGCCGTAGTACTGGCTCTCGCCCTCCTTGGGATGACTCCGCTCGCGGGCCAGCTTCCACGACTCAATGTCTGAGAGCGGCCTCTTCAACTTGTCCTCCTGCAACGTCAAACAGAAGTTAGCCATACATAAGAACATGACGGTAAAGAAGAACAAAAATGCATCATGCATATAGATATACCTTCATGGCCTTGAAGCCCCAGTGGTTCCTGTTTCCTTGGCCGTGTGTCCCATCTTTTCCACGGTTAGCCCGGGCCTTGATGCTCTTGGCAGCAAACTCTGCATCGTCGCCGAGCCACCTATCCACTAAACTCGCCCATCCGTCATGCCTTCCATAGCACCAACGATGAACAACCTATGCAAATTTTGGAATCATGACATGTGAGCACGAAACATATAGTTGACTGCTTGAAACAATCATAAGTTAGTAATAGTTACCATCATGAACTGCTCCCTGTTCAAGGTAAGTCGTTGCCTCTGCGCTTGAGTTTTGGTCATCTTTTGTTGCAGGTAGATGTGGTAGTACTGCGAGACGGCAACCCAGCGCACCTCGTACTGCAACTGATGAGCTTTCTTCTTCGCAGCCGCAAGCAAGACCACGTCGGCTCTGGCCTTGTGCTCGTCAAGAACTCTATAGAGTTGCTGCAATCATGCATAAACCAGAAGCAAACAAGGAATGAGTTGAGTGATTCAATGATAAACTATGAACGAAACTGAAGACAAGTGATTCAGAAGAGAACTTACCCAAAATTTGGTGATCACGGCCTTAGCGGCCGTCCCGTACTCCGCGTTGCTGCAAGCCTCGTAGTGGGCCTAGCTCGTGGCCAAAACCCGCAGCTGCGGGTCCCTGTCTGGCCGCGGGCAGAATAGGCCAGGCCAAAACTCCTTCAATAGGACAGTGATAAGACCGTTCGGTTTACGGCCCTTTCCGCGAAGGATCCAGTTTCTGCAAAAGAATCAAATGATTGCCATGTGTACAATAAGAAAATGTTGTCATGTGTTGAAAATATGATCGAGAGGCACTTACTCTGTCCCCACAGGTTCAATGAGCCACTTGTGCTCCT
>NW_021203693.1:0-2296 GCF_002162155.2 Triticum dicoccoides
CTTGCCACTACTAGTCTTTTCTTGCTTCAGCGGTATTGTGGGATGAAGCGGTCCGGACCGACTGTCGGTGTCAAAACCGGCGGATCTCGGGTAGGGGGTCCCGAACTGTGCGTCTAGGCGGATGGTAACAGGAGACAAGGGACACGACGTTTTACCCAGGTTCGGGTCCTCTTGATGGAGGTAAAACCCTACGTCCTGCTTGATTAATATTGATGATGTGTGTTACAAGAGTAGATCTACCACGAGATCAAGGAGGCTAAACCCTAGAAGCTAGCCTATGGTATGATTGTTGTTCGTCCTACGGACCAAAGCCATCCGGTTTATATAGACACCGGAGAGGGCTAGGGTTACACAGAGTCGGTTACAATGGTAGGAGATCTACATATCCGTATCGCCAAGCTTGCCTTCCACGCCAAGGAAGGTCCTATCCGGACACGGGACGACGTCTTCAATCTTGTATCTTCAGAGTCTTGGAGTCTGGCCGATGATGATAGTTCGGCTGTCCGGACACCCCCTAGTCCGGGGCTCCCTCAGTAGCCCCTGAACCAGGCTTCAATGACGACGAGTCCGGCGCGCATATTGTCTTCGGCATTGTAAGGCGGGTTCTTCCTCCGAATAATTTATAGAAGACTGTGCACACCAGGATAGTGTCCGGCTCTGCAAAAATAAATTCCACATACCACCGTAGAGAGAATAATATTACACAAGCTCAATCTGCTGACGTATTTTGTGGCGTGACGTCACACCAAGCCTTTACTTGAATCGTTTTTATTGTACCACCTCAGCGTGTTTAGCAAAGCGGTTTCCTTGGCACGTCTTGTCGAAGCAGAGATCGTGTTCCCCTTATTCCGGGATTCCCATAAATACGGACGTGGGTAACCCAACCGCGCCCGTTGCCATGCCCCCTCCATCGAAGGCGGGTTCCAAACGGTCACGGGACGGCTCTTGGTATTCTTCCTCTTTATAATGAGACCAAGGCCCATCCTGTTCCTTCAATCCTCTATCGAATCTGCCCCTCGCCTCGAGTTCCAACACCCAGGGCTCTAGATTCGGGTACCTTCGATCTTCGACAATATCCGGCGCCGACCTCCGAGGCCGGTGGATGCCCTCCTCCGTCACGGAAGAGGACGTGCTAAAGCTGAGAGACGCCATGTACTTAACCTACGAGATTTCGCATAGGCTGCCTGCCCGAGGGAAAGTTATTCCTACTCCCGAGCTTGGCGAGAGCGTCGTGTTCGTGTCCCACCTCCGTCGGGGTTTAGGCTTCCCGACGGATCCCTTCGTGAGGGGGCTCATGTTTTACTATGGGCTGGAATTCCATGACTTGGCTCCGGTGTCCAGCCTCCACATCTCATCATTCATTGTCGTTTGCAAAGCCTTCCTCCGCACCACCCCTCACTTCGGCTTGTGGCTCAAAACCCTCAACGTGGAGCCGAAGATGATTGAGGGGCGTCCGGCAGAGTGCAGAGGGGCGGTTATAAGCAAGAGGGCCGACGCTCCATGGCCCGAGGGCTCTTTTCATGCGGAGCTCGGCTTGTGGCAACGGGAGTGGTTCTATATCACCGCTCCCAGGCGCAGCAGGCAGAGGCCGCCGCCCGTCTTCCGCTCGGGCCCTCCACAACAGCTGACGTCATGGGTCAACAAGGGGCGCGACTGGGGGCCGTCCAAAGACGTACCCCTATTGCCTGACCGGATTCGAGGTCTCCAAGAAAGGGAGATCAATCTGGTCGTAGTGGTAGAGGTTATGCTGTGCATACTGCCCTGCAAACGTCGCCCCCTCTGCCTGTGGGAATTTAATCCGGAGGGGCCACGAGCTCTTCAACACTTCATGGGTTTGACATCCGCGGAGATGTACAAACTGTTCTTCGAATCGCAAGAGACGCGTCCGGACTTGACCGAGGATGCTGGCCTAAGCTGCCATCGCCCGGATACTCAAGTAAGTAGCCCTGTGTCCGGACACATCGTCCATTTATTTATCGTGGGTTTGCCTTTTAACCAGCTATCCCTTGGACAGGAGTGGATAGCGCAAGCAAAACTGATATGGTGTCCGGCCCCCCTCCCTGAGACCACGCAGGATCCCGTGTTAATCAAAATGTTGGAGGTTGCACCTTCGGAGGAGGGCGAAGGGGGGCACAGGGAAACTACCACCTCTGCCAAGGAGGCTTTCAGTAAGGGAGGAATCGAGAGTCCCTCCTTCCAGGGGGAGAAGATGACCGCTTCCAAAGACCCGGAGGCCAAGGCCTCAAAGCGGGGAAAGAAATCTGTACCGGAAGGTCCTGCGCCGGGAAGAGCCCCG
>NW_021203694.1:0-818 GCF_002162155.2 Triticum dicoccoides
CATCTTATATTCGCAATATCCAGATTGCAATCTTAGTTTCTTGCTTGTTCTTTGTTTGCTCGCAGGAAACAGACCCTCGTGGTCAGGTTGATCGTGCTCCGGCGTGGTCAATAACCTCTCGGAGTTGGTTTAGCGATTGCTAAGGCGCGACGTCCTCGCACGTTCGTAGTCGGATCGTCAAAGTCGACTTCCACCAAAGCGAAATCCACCATCTCATCGAAAGACGGGACACCTTTGCCTCTATCAACGAGGGTCTGTTTCCTGCGAGCAAACGAAGAACAAGCAAGAAACTAAGATTGCAATCTGGATATTGCGAATATAAGATGAAAGCTTTATTGATCAAGGTGGGGTTCTGTGACGCCTTTGTCTGGTCGTTGAACACAAATGAAGTACGCGAAGTTGCAGCTATGGCGAACTTTTAATCTAAACAAAACCCCAAAGTCTAAACGATGCCTTAAGGGCTGTATATATGGAGGAAGAGGGGGGAATTTCGTGGCCCTTGGTGGAGGGGTCCGAAATCAACCCTATCTCTTGTTTCCCCACACATACGGACTCTAAAAATAGCCTATACTTATGTATTTCGAAATTACATGGGCCTGGCCCAATAATAAGGTGACGCAGCACCTAAAATAGCCTCGGGACGAAATTTATGAAGTGGCATCTTGTATATTTCGTCCAAGGCTTCATGCACCCATTATGGTGGCTTCAAAGTCCTGAAATCATCACTTGTAACTCCGTTCTTGTTCCCCTTGCGCATGCCATCATCTCCATGCTTGTTCTTGCTCCAATGTTCATCCTTCTCCAAGCTAGGCCCTTCA
>NW_021203695.1:0-865 GCF_002162155.2 Triticum dicoccoides
AAATGAAATCCCTTTGTAACAGACGAGTTTCCGTATGAAACCCTGATACTTCGAAGGAGATTGTCTGTTTTGTACACGAAGTGCATCCAGTTTTTGCCGTAAGCCTCTCTATTTTCTTGCACATGCTATGTGGGTGAAATGATGATACCATGCCAACTTGGAACCTTATCAGAGTTCATTTCAAGTGCTTTTCAATTTCATGGTCTTATAGCTCAAAATAATCATTAAATGCATGAAAAATAACAGATGAAGTAAGAAAGGGTTGTAAATTGATGATGTGGCTTTGAATGGTGCATTTTGAACACAGAAAAACAAGGAGGTTCAAATAAGTTCAAAAGAAATCAAATCCCTTTGTAACAGACGAGTTTCCGTATGAAACCTGATACTTCGAAGGAGATTGTCTGTTTTGTACACGAAGTGCTTCCAGTTTTTGCCGTAAGTCTCTCTACTTTCTTGCACATGCTATGTGGGTGAAATGATGATACCATGCCAACTTGGAACCTTATCAGAGTTCATTTCAAATGCTTTTTAATTTCATGGTCTTATACCTCAAAATAATCAGTAAATGCATGAAAAATAACAAATGAAGTCAGGAAGGGATGTAAATTGATGATGTGGCTTTGAATGTTGCATTTTGAACACAGAGAAACAAGGGGGTTCAAATAAGTTCAAAAAAATGAAATCCCTTTGTAACAGACGAGTTTCCGTATGAAACCCTGATACTTCGAAGGAGATTGTCTGTTTTGTACACGAAGTGCATCCAGTTTTTGCCGTAAGCCTCTCTACTTTCTTGCACATGCTATGTGGGTGAAATGATGATACCATGCCAACTTGGAACCTTATCAGAGTTCATTGCAAATGCTTT
>NW_021203696.1:0-1259 GCF_002162155.2 Triticum dicoccoides
GCTAAGATGCCCGACTGTGGCATCATTTTCCTTATTTTTATTTGTTCACCTTTCGAGGCGTCGCTTCAGACACCCGATCGGTCCTTATTTATGTTCTGTGGAATTTCAGGCGGACTACCGCCGTTTTCCCATTTTACTTACCTGTTATGCCAATTTTATTTATTGTGCATCAAGGGATTAATCATGTTGCAACCATGCATGCATTTGTTATATCTTACGTCCGAACTGTCTTGCGAGTACTTTCAAAGTACTCACTGGCTTGTTGATTTGGCCAGATGCTGACGAAGGCGATCTCATGGATGAAGAGTTCGATAGCGAGTCCGACACTTAGAGGAGTCCCAGTCAGTCTCGTGCGACCCTGGATTTGGCCACTGTTTTATATCCGCTTCCGCTACCAAATAAATTTATCGAGCCTCACCTCGACGTTCGATGAAATGATATTCTTAGAGTCTTGTATTTCCCTTCCCGCTGTGCTTTTCCACCACCAACCTACCCATGAGTCAGTAGTATGTCTCCACACCACCGTGTCCTGTCCGCCATTATGTATGATTATTGGCGTGCTTGTAATAATTTGGTTGAGTGACCGCAGTTCAACCCTGTAATATATTTTATGCTACTGGCTTATTGTATCAAGAAATTGTCTACCAGTGAGGAGGATTTTCTCTCATACTGGACTCAAAAGACTGGTTTATCAATAAATATTTTTATTGGAAAACCGGTCGTGACAAGCTTGGTACCAGAGCCAGGCTGACTGTAGGAAGCCACTAGGTGCGATCGCTAATTAGTTATTAGCATGACAGGGCTATTTTATATTTTTGCAATGGTAGTCATTTTCTGTCAGTCAGCATAAATTTATGATCTGACCCTGCAGAATTTTGCCTACTTTTGTAGATGGCCGACGTCAGCTGCGAGTCTCAGACCTTCGCCAACGTGCCCGATGGGTTCGTCAAGCTTCTTTCTTTCATCGTTCAGGTCGCGATGGGGCCATCCGTGCGCCCAGTCTTCACACTCTACCAGCACCGAGTCAACGACAGTCTGACCATGCACCAGGCCGCGGTGCAGTTCAGGGGAGGGCGTGGTGAGTCACGCCGCTTCCGGTTCGTGGGAAGAGCTATGCCTACGGAGAGGCATGCTATGCAGATGGCAGCCCGCGAGGCGATAGCTCGTCTCAGGGATGTCCTTCCCGTGATGAGGACTCGTCGTTACCGTTATCTTCCGTGCCATGTGCCTTACACCTGTCACTACGCATACTCCTGCCC
>NW_021203697.1:0-2401 GCF_002162155.2 Triticum dicoccoides
ACTTCGCCTCGGGTGCTGCAACCCCTACGGCAATAGAGCCAAACACTGACTTTGTCCCTCATAAAGCTCGTGACTCCAAGGTGCCGGACTCCTCGCCGGACTCCGAACCTCTCGCGCCCGCCCTGATCGAATCCGATTGGGCGCCGATCATGGAGTTCACTGCAGCGGACGTCTTTCAACACTCACCTTTCGGCGACATCTTGAGTTTGCTAAAATATCTCTAGTTATCAGGAGAGCCCTGGCCGGACTGCGGTCAGGACGGTTGGGATGCGGACGACGAAGAAATTCAAAGCCCACCCACCACCCACTTGGTAGCCGCTGTCGATGATTTAACCGACATGCTAGACTACGACTCCGAGGACATCGACGGTATGGACGACGACGCCGGAGACGACCAAGAACCAGCGCCCATTGGGCACTGGACAGCCACCTCATCGTATGACATATACATGGTGGATATCCCAAAAGATGGGAATGGCGAAGGAACAGAGGAGGATGACCCCTCCAAAAAGCAGCCCAAGCGCCGGCGTCAGCGGCGCCGCTCTAAATCCCGCCAAAGCAAGAATGAAGACTCCGTCACCGGAGACAATAATACACCAGTCAGTGCCAAAGACAACCTGCTCCAGCAAGATGCAGCGCAGGAGGACGGAGACGCCAGCCCTTATGAAGGAGCGGCAGGAGAAGAGGCAGAGGATTATACGCCTCCCTCCGCAGACGAAGCGAGCCTCGACGATGACGAATTCGTCGTGCCTGAGGATCCCGTCGAACAAGAGCGTTTTAAACGCAGGCTTATGGCCACGGCGAACAGCCTCAAGAAAAAGCAGCAACATCTTAGAGCTGATCAGGATCTGCTAGCCGACAGATGGACTGAAGTCCTCGCGGCCGAAGAGCATGAGCTCGAACGCCCCTCCAAAAGCTACCCTAAACGCAAGCTGCTCCCCCGATTAGAGGAGGAGGCTTACGAACCCGCATCACCAGGAGACAATACGGCTGACCGACCACCCCGTGGTCGCGACAGAGTGGCCTCTAGGCCCTTCACCAGACTCGTACCCCGGCATCGCTCGAAAAGCACACGGCCACAGGGGAATACTCCGGACTTGCGAGATATATTGGAGGATAAGGCAAGACAATCAAGATCGATCTATGGATCGCGTGGGCGTCCTACGATACGTGACGACAATCGTCGCGCCGGACACAATAAGACCGGCCGGGCCGAACAAAATAGACCAAGCTCCCTTGAGCTCCATCGTGATATCGCCCAGTATAGAGGCGCCGCACACCCACTATGTTTCACAGATGAAGTAATGGATCATCAAATCCCCGAAGGGTTTAAACCCGTCAATATTGAATCCTACGATGGCACAACAGACCCCGCGGTTTGGATTGAAGACTATCTCCTTCACATCCACATGGCCCGCGGTGACGATCTTCACGCCATCAAATACCTCCCGCTCAAGCTTAAAGGACCAGCCCGGCATTGGCTCAACAGCTTGCCAGCAGAGTCAATTGGGAGTTGGGAGGACCTGGAAGCGGCATTCCTCGATAACTTTCAGGGCACTTATGTGCGACCACCAGACGCTGATGACCTAAGCCACATAATTCAGCAGCCAGACGAATCGGCCAGGCAATTCTGGACACGGTTCTTAACCAAGAAAAACCAAATCGTCGACTGTTCGGATGCGGAGGCCCTCGCGGCGTTCAAGCATAACATCCGTGACGAGTGGCTTGCCCGGCACCTGGGACAGGAAAAGCCGAAATCCATGGCAGCCCTCACATCACTCATGACCCGCTTTTGCGCTGGTGAAGACAGGTGGCTAGCATGCAGCAATAACCTCAGCAAAAATTCTGGCAGTCCGGACTTCAAGGACCGAAATGGCAGGCCGCGTCGCAACAAAAACAAACGCCGCATTAACGGCGATCATATTGAGGATATGGCAGTCAATGCCGGATTTAGAGGCTCTAAACCCGGTCAGCGGAAAAAGCCATTCAACAGAACTACTCCGGGTCCGTCCAATTTGGACCGAATACTCGACCGCTTGTGCCAGATACACGGCACCCCCGAAAAGCCAGCTAACCACACCAACAGGGACTGTTGGGTATTCAAGCAGGCAGGCAAGTTAATTGCCGAAAACAATGACAAGGGGCTACATAGCGATGACGAGGACGAGACCCAACCGCCAAACAATAGAGGACAGAAGGGTTTCCCCCACAGGTGCGGACGGTGAACATGATATACGCAACGCACATACCCAAAAGGGAGCGGAAGCGTGCACTCAGGGATGTCTACGTGATGGAGCCAGTTGCCCCGAAGTTCAATCCATGGTCCTCCTGCCCGATCACTTTTGACCGAAGGGACCACCCCACCAGCATCCGCCACGGCGGATTCGCCGCATTGGTCTTA
>NW_021203698.1:0-1126 GCF_002162155.2 Triticum dicoccoides
GCACTGAGATCTGTATGTGTGATTTAAGATACAGCTACTACCATGCATTGGGCCCTGAAATATGACCCCGCTCGACTTCTTATTCACCCTAGCTCTCTGTCCAGGAGTTGCAAGTAGTTTCTGGTGTTTGTAGCCTACTGGAGGCCGTGGACAGCGCTGACCGTAGGGGTGGGCTGTGATGCGGTAGGTACGTGGCACGGTGTACCGAATACCCGTTAGGTATCTCGGGAACCCTGTTCACATCGTTCGGGGCCGTATGGGAAACCTCGGCCGGACTCCCTGCGGATGGAACCTGGATAGGCGATAAACCTGGACTAGAGGCTTAAGTGTTTAGGTAGGTCGTGGTCTACACCCACGTCGGCTTTCGCTTGAAGTCTGCCGAGCACATGTCGTGTGCAGACGCTAAGTGGTGGAAACATGTATGAAGAAGTACACCTCTGCAGGGTTATCATGATCTATTCGAATAGCCGCGTCCGCGGTAAAGGACTACTTGGTTGCCTATACAGTTCATAGACAAGCAAATGGAAACTACTAAAAGCCTCAAGATAAGTGTGAGTGCCGAGGATGGCTCTTCCGTAGGAAGACGGAGGCGGATCCTCGGTAGTGTATTGAAGTGGTGAGTAGTGGACTCGTGTGCGCAAAACTATTTCAAGTTGAAGTATCGTAGGATAGTCTAGCCAAGAGTCAAAGCTGGCTTGCTGCAATAACTCCACCAACCCTTCTTGATAATATGCATGTATGTAGGATCTGATGTAAGTCTTGCTGAGTACCTTTGTACTCATGTTGCTATAATTTACATTTTTACAGAAGACGCTGCAACCCCTTCTGATGGGTTCTATGTAGACGTTGACATCAACGAGTAGGCTAAAGGCCCAGGTGGTGATCCTGAGCTTGTGAAGGACCACGTAGTATAGTTAGGCTTTCCAAGCCTCTTTTATTTTACTAGTTGTCTGTACTCAGACAAGTTACTTCCGCTGCTGGTTTGTATGACTGTATGACTTGAATGTTGGGTCGTGAGACCCGTACCTTTGTGTATGTTATGTATGGCTCCCTGAGCCTTAAATAAAGTACTTGTGCCGTAGAGTCATGTTGTGATGCTTCGTTGTATTTGCACATATCGAGCATA
>NW_021203699.1:0-1520 GCF_002162155.2 Triticum dicoccoides
GGGGTCATGAGCAGAGTGGGATCAGCAATCAGCACAAGCACTCAGGTCATTTACCCAGGTTTGGGCCGTGAGGATGCGTAATACCCTAGTCCTGCTTTGGTGTGTATATATGTGTTCTTGGAGTTCTTGAGCTAGCTACGATGAGTTTAACTTGTCCAAGGGTCCGAATCCTTCTCATGGATGCATCGGGCCTCCTTTTATAGTCAAGGGGATCGCCACAGTGGCACACAGGAGGTGGCATCGGTGCACAGTGGCTAAGCTTATCGCTTAGCCATTACGGGACAAGACGCATTTAATGCGCCTCTTAGGTGTACCCCTCCCTTTACTGCCGCCTCGCCCTGCTTTGGCACACGCTCGGGGCAGCGAGGCGGTCGGCGCCATGTAGGCTGGCAGGCTGCTGACGTGGCGCGGTGGTAGGGCCTTCAGGAAGATTTGCATGCCACCATGTAGGCGCTCGCTGAGTTGGCTTGGAAGCCTCATGTCGACATGCAGGTGCCTGCCTAGATGGTGGGCTGGCAGCTGCATGGGAGTGGCGGTGGAACCTTGGCGGGTGTGGGCCTGGCTGTGGCCCCGCGGATGTCCTTGGCAAGGCCCTTGCCGGGGCCCCGGCAAGGGCCTTGTCGCGGCACGGTGGTCGTCCCCGGCAAGGGCCTTTCCGGAGGTCTCGTGGATGCCCTTGACAAGGGTTTTGTCGAGGCTTGTCGTCTTCTAATCCTCGTCCAATTATGTGTGCTTCTTGTCTTCACAAAGATCTACATGCCATCATGGAGGTGCCTCCCGAGCCTTGGTTCCAATGTGGTTGTCGGAAACCTTGGGCTCGAGGGTGGCACGCTCCGTTGGGGTTGGGCACATTGTCGCGGCAAGGTCCTTGCCGGGGCCGTGGAGGCCGCCCCGGCAAGGGTCTTGCCGGGGGACCCTACCTCGCCCTCTTACTCTTTTGTGTATTTGGCCTTGGCGTTGCTTTGACCGTCTTGTGGCCTCGGCCTCCTTCCCTTGCCTTGCCAAGTGTGGCCTTGATCGTGGCTCAGACTGCCTGTGCACAGGTAGAGGGGTGCAGAGTAGAACCCCTACTTCTATACACCGACACTAAGTGGCAACAGTCAGATTCTACTCCGCATTAAACAAGCACCACCAGTCGGTTATCCTGTGGCTAGCAGTAGTCGGATGTACTACATGAGGCTACACCTGAGGTTTGCATGATCTGATGGTGCATTGAATGCTGACATTGCCCAACGAAAGTATATCTAGCTAAGCATTGCGATTACCAGTAGTAATGACAATGAAACAGTTGGTTGTGCATGAGACCATAAAGAACATTAATACAAGGCCGTTATGACACCGCTCCTAGCACACTATGGGGGTGTTTGTTTCCAGGGACTTTTGGTGAAAGGACTAGAAAAAGTCCCTCTTAGAGACTTTTTAACCAAATAGGAGGGACTACTAGGGACTAAAAGTTGCTTTTTGGGACTAAATGAAGAAGACTCTCAAAGAGAGTCTTTTTGGGACTTTTTGGGACTTTT
>NW_021203700.1:0-643 GCF_002162155.2 Triticum dicoccoides
CCCAAAAACGGTGAGTAATAGTCCATGAAACGGGTCAGAATCGGCCAAACCCGCTAGTGTTGATGACCAAAACATAAACGCACACCAGGGTTCGTTAATCGTGGAAATCATCTCCGGGACCCCAAAACAGTGAGTAATAGTCCACGAAACGGGCCAGAATCGGCCAAATCTGTGAGTGTTGATGACCGAATCGTAAACACACACCAGGGTTCGTTAATCGTGGAAACCTCTCCGGGACCCCAAAACAGTGAGTAATAGTCCACGAAATGGGCCAGAATTGGCCAAATCTGTGAGTGTTGATGACCAATACGTAAGCGCGACTTAGGGTTCAACAACTATAGAAATTCATTTGGGGCCCAAAAACGGTGAGTAATAGTCCATAAAACGGCTCAGAATCGATAAAAACCGCGAGTTTTGATGACCGAAATGTAAACGCACCCCGGGATTCGTTAATCATGGAAATCACTCCGAGACCCCAAAACAGTGAATAATAGTCCATGAAACGGGCCAGAATCGGCCAAAACTGTGAGTGTTGATAACCGACACGTAATCGCACCTTGGGGTTCAACAACTATGGAAATCTCTTTGGGGCCCCAAAACGGTAAGTAATAGTCCATAAAACGGGTCAGAATCGATAAAAACC
>NW_021203701.1:0-2516 GCF_002162155.2 Triticum dicoccoides
TACATAATCGGGCCGTCATGCAAATCACTATGTATGATCCGCATCATGGGCCCCGTCATCTTGGTCCGTTAACACGCCTAAATGTGAACTGGCCCACTAGTAGATTCGGGCCTTTAATAGACTAAGTAAACCGCCGACCCTATTTTCCCAAGAAAACTCAATGGGCTTTTAGGAGGCTGAAAAGTAGGTTGGGCCTAAAACGTGTCGAACAGCTCACGGGCCGGCGGCAGGCCGAAATAGACCCCGGCCCATGATTGTGCCAATCAAATTATGGGCTTATAACAGGCCAAAATTGTCTCGGTCCTTGTTTGGCCCAATCAGATTATCGGCTGTGAGCAGGCCGGATGCAAACGGGGCCGTAGTTAGGCCTAACTATATGACGGGCTTTTAACAGGTCGAAATATATATAGGGCCGAAATGTTGAACGGGCCTTTAACAGGCCGAAACTAATATGAGACCGAATTACTAAATGGGCCTTTATCAAGTGGGCCCAAAAGCATAGCGCCCAGTTGACGGGCCGAATCTGATATGGGCCATAATTTAGCCCAAAGCCTCTCAAAGGGCCGGACCTGATCTGGGCCGTAATTTGGCCCAGAACATGGTAGGCTTTTAATGGGCCGGATCTCATATGGGCCTTTATTAGGCCCGGAACGTGGCAGGCTGTTAATGGACCAGATCAAATATGGGTCGGCATTTGGTCCAAAACATGGCAGCCTGTTAATGGGCCGGCCAACTAGTGTCATCAAAATCTTTTGGGCCTTCAGCTGGGCCGACCCATTATGGTCGGTGGAATCTCGTGGGCCTTTAGCCGGGCCGACCCATTATGGTCCGCAAAATCTTGTGGGCCTTTAGCTAGGTCGGCCCATTATGATCCGCAAAATCTCATGGGCCTTTACCTGGGCCAGCCCATTATGGCCCGCAAAAACTTGTGGGCCTTTAGATGGGCCGGCCCATTATGGTCCGCTGATATGTATCCAATGTATCTATAATTTATGAAGCATTCATGCTATTATATTATCTATTTTGGATGTTTATGGGCTTTAATAAGAACTCTTATATTATTTTTGGGACTAACCTATTAATCGGAGGCCCAGCCCATATTGCTGTTTTCTTGCCTATTTCAGTGTTTCGAAGAAAGGAATATCAAGCGGAGTCCAAACGGAATGAAACCTTTGGGAAAGTTATTTTTGGAACGGAAGCAATCCATGGGACTTGGAGTGCACGTAAGGGAAGCTTCAAGGTGGCCACGTGGCAGGCCCCCCACCTCTGGGCGCGCCCCCACCCTTGTGGGCCCCTCGAGGCTCCCCCGACCGACTTCTTTCGCCTATATATGTCCATATACCCTAAAAACACCGAGGACAACAATAGATCGGGAGTTCCTCCACCACAAGCCTTTGTAGCCACCAAAAACCCAATCGGGACCCTGTTCGGGCACCCTGCCAGGGGGATCCCTCACCGGTGGCCATCTTCATCATCCTGGCGCTCTTCATGACGAGGAGGGAGCAGTTCACCCTTGGGGATGAGGGTATGTACCAGTAGCTATGTGTTTGATCTCTCTCTCTCGTGTTCTTGATTTGGCACGATCTTGATGCATCGCGAGCTTTGCTATTATAGTTGCATCTTATGATGTTTCTCCCCCTCTACTCTCTTGTAATGGATTGAGTTTCCCCTTTGAAGTTATCTTATCAGATTGAGTCTTTAATGATTTGAGAACACTTGATGTATGTCTTGCCGTGCTTATCTGTGGTGACAATGGGATATTCACGTGGTTCACTTGATGTATGTTTTGGTGATCAACTTGCGGGTTCAGTGACCTTGTGAACTTATGCATAGGGGTTGGCACACGTTTTCGTCTTGACTCTCCGGTAGAAACTTTTGGGCGCTCTATGAAGTACTTTGTGTTGGTTGAATAGATGAATCTGAGATTGTGTGATGCCTATCGTATAATCATACCCATGGATACTTGAGGGGACAATGGAGTATCTAGGTGACATTAGGGTTTTGGTTGATTTGTGTCTTAAGGTGTTATTCTAGTACGAACTCTATGATAGATCGAACGGAAAGAATAGCTTCATGTTCTTTTACTACGGACTCTTGAATAGATAGATCAAAAAGGATAACTTTGAGGTGGTTTCGTACCCTACCATAATCTCTTCGTTTGTTCTCTTCTATTAGTGGCATTGGAGTGACTCTTTGTTGCATGTTGAGGGATATTTATATGATCCAATTATGTTATTATTGTTGAGATAACTTGCACTAGTGAAAGTATGAACCTTAGGCCTTGTTTCCATGCATTGCAATACCGTTTGTGCTCACTTTTATCATTAGTTACCTTGCTGATTTTATAATATCAGATTACAAATACTCATATCTATCATCCATATTGCACTTTTATCACCATCTCTTTGCCGAACTAGTGCACCTATACAATTTACCATTGTACTGGGTGTGTTGAGGACACAAGAGACTTTTTGTTATTTGGTTGCAGGGTTGTTTGAGAGAGACCATATTCATCC
>NW_021203702.1:0-1980 GCF_002162155.2 Triticum dicoccoides
TCTTCACTGTCTTCCATCATAACCACTTTTTTCTCCGTGCTTGGTCCAAACATTATAGTGTGGCCTGAAACCCTTATAAAGAAGGTGGGTGTGAAGGGTTTTCGAGTCAGAGTAAGACCTCGTATTCCCACATATATGGCATGGACAACACATAAAACCAATCTTCTTGTTTGCCTCAGCCACTGCGAGAAATTATTCATGCCCTTAATGTACTCGGAGGTGCATCTGTTACCGTACATCCATTGTCGATTCATCTCTGCGTACATCATGAATAGATAAGTGACCAAATTAATAGAAGTTAATCATCACATTAAACCCAAAGTACATACATACACTAGTAGAAAAGGGGGCATTGGTCCAGGCCGGGTCAGTCCATTAGTCCCGGTTCAATCCAGAACCGGGACCAATGGTGGCACTGGACCTGGTTCGTGAGCCCCGGGGGCCGGCCGGGCCACGTGGGCCATTGGTCCCGGTTCGTCTGGACCTTTTGGTCCCGGTTGGTGGGACGAACCGAGACCAATGGGCCTCGCTCCTGGCCCACCACCATTGGTCCCGGTTGGAGCCATGAACCGGGACCAAAGGCCGCCCTTTAGTCCCGGTTCAAGCCACCAACCGGGACCAATGAGGTGCCTATATATACCCCCTCGCGTAAGAGCAGAGCACACTGCTCTGTTTTTTCTGGCAGCCGAGGGGGAGAGGGCTTGGTGGTGCTCTAGCTCACCTCTTGTGCACACAAGGTGTTCGATGGAATGCCCGAGCCACACTACTTAACCTTTCTCCTCTCCAAGCTCGACCTCCAAGCTCCATTTTCCTCAATATTTGTCTAGGTTTAGTGGTCCGTCACGCCCCGTACCCGTCTTCACCGCCGTCGATCACCCGCGCCGATCTCATCATCGGCACCACCGTGGTGAGCCTCTTGTTCTTATCTGCTTTCTGAAAGGAAAAATATTCTTACTTGTATGTTTAGATAGATACTTGTATTATTTTCTTACTTTTATTATTGCATCTTATATAGTGCGATGGTTTTGGTATCCGCCCCCGTCGGCCCTCGTCCTGTCTATGATTCGGATGTGGTATATATATTATCTTTTCATAACTATTGGTTTATTTATTGTTTATGAAAATTATGCCGACCAACATGACATAGATTTTATTTATCTAGGAGGTTGTTGAACCGGAAATTCCAATCGACCCTATTGTCGAGAGGTTAAATTTAGTTGAAGAAGAAAACAATTTCTTGAAGGAAAAAATAAGAAAAATTGAGGAGGAGAAGATGATATTTGAGTTGCATGTTGTGGATGTCGTCGATGATCACAAGATCAAGATGGATGCAATGCGCTTGAAGATTAGAAAGATTGGAAAATATGCCATTCATACCGAGGCTTGGTATCATTATGCCGTTGGATCAGTTGTTACCTTGGTTGCGATTATGATCGAATTTGTTTTCGCATTGAAATGTTTTACATAGTTTCAATGTATGGTTTAATTAATTTAGATGCTCTGCAGAGCTTTATGTTGTTCTGTAATGATTTTCGCTTGAAGATGAGAACTATGTATGTACTTTGGTTTTAATGTGATGATGAACTTCAATTAATTTGGTCACTTAGTTATCTATTCATGATGTTCTGTAATGATTTTTGACACACTTAATTATATATAATGCACGCAAATGAACCGGCAATGGATGTACGGTAACAGATGCACCTCCGAGTACACTAAGGGCGTGCATGATTTTCTCAAAGTTGCTGAGGCAAACAAGCAGAATGGTTTTATGTGTTGTCCATGCCCTATATGTGGGAATGCGAAGTCTTACTCTGACTAGAAAATCCTTCACACCCACCTGCTTTACAAGGGTTTCATGCCACACTATAATGTTTGGGTGAGGCACGGAGAAATAGGGGTTATGATGGAAGACGGCGAAGAAGAAGAGTACGATGAAAACTATGTGCCCCCTGAATACGGTGATGCTACTGAACATCA
>NW_021203703.1:0-605 GCF_002162155.2 Triticum dicoccoides
AACAACAACAACAACAACAACAACAACAACAACAACAACAACAACAACAACAACAACAACAACAACGACAACAACAACACCAGCAGCAAAACCACCACCACCACCAACAACAACAACAGCAACAACCACTACTAGGAAAAGGGCTATAGATGGCGCACCACACCCACGGTGCGCCATTAGTAACCTTGGCCACCACTTCCACCGAATGCAACCCCCCCCCCTGTGGATCGCCTTTTCAATTTTAAAAAAAATAAAACAAAATGATAAAAATGTGAAAAAAATAAAAGAAAATAAGTTTCCCATGTGATATGTGGCCTAGTTGTTGGGAAAATTAGCAAATATGAATTTTGACTTCATTTGCAAAATCTCGCGAGAATTTGTAAAAATGGGCATAACTTTTGCATACTAACTCGGATGAAAAAAAATTTATATGAAAAATCATCTACTCGAAAAGTTACATCCAAATTTAACAGAAAACCTAACAGCAACAACAGCAATAACAGCAACAGCAGCAACACCAACAACAACACCAGCAACAACAGTAACATCAACAACAACAACAACAATAACAACAGCAACAACAACAACATCAGCAACAGCAGCAA
>NW_021203704.1:0-937 GCF_002162155.2 Triticum dicoccoides
CCCAATCCGTGAATCACTCGCGGGTACTCTTCGAGCTGACCCGACTTTAGTCACCATCTGTATAGTATGTATGTATGTATAGTATATACCCGTGATCACCTCCCGAGTGATCACGGCCCAATAGTATAGCAAGGCAGACTGACAAGAATGTAGGGCCAATGATGATAAACTAGCATCCTATACTAAGTATTTAGGATTGCAGGTAAGGTATCAACAGATGTAGCGACAATGTCAGGCTATGCATCAGAATAGGATTAATGAAAGCAGTAACATGCTACACTACTCTAATGCAAGCAGTATAGAGGAGAATAGGCGATATCTGGTGATCAAAGGGGGGGCTTGCCTGGTTGCTCTGGCAAGAGAGAGGGGTCGTCAACTCCGTAGTCGAACTGGGCAGCAGCAGCGTCGGTCTCGTAGTCTACCGGAGAGAAGAGGGGGAAGAAACAATGAATACCAAGTAAACAGATGCATATCGATGCATGACATGTCAAGAAGCGATGCTAGGCATGCCCTAACGTGGTATGAGGTGGTACTGGTTAAGGGGGGAATCATCCGGGAAAGTATTCCCGGTGTTTCGTGTTTTCGGGCAGAGGAGCCGGAGGGGGAAAGTTGCGGGTTCGATAGGTTAGGGGGGTGTGGCGGACGAACGGACTGCGTATCCGGAATCATCTCGTCGTTCTGAGCAACTTTCATGTTGAAAATATTTTAATCCGAGTTACGGATTAAAAGATATGATTTTCTAAAGTTTTAAATCATTTTTAGAATTTATTTAATTTATTTAATTCAACATTATCCAAAACAGTGTTTGCTGACGTCATCATGACGTCAGCATGACGTCAGCAGTCAACAGAGGTGTTGACTGGTCAAACTGACGTGTGGGTCCAGTGGGACCCACCTGTCATCCTCTGATTAGGTTAATTAGGGTTTAATTAACTAA
>NW_021203705.1:0-926 GCF_002162155.2 Triticum dicoccoides
ATGCCATCATCTCCATGCTTGTTCTTGCTCCAATGTTCATCCTTCTCCAAGCTAGGCCCTTCATTTGTAAGCAAAACAAATGTATCCAATTTAGGCAGCATCATATTCTCATGAACATTAGAATCATTACCAAGAAACGAAAGTACCTGGTAATTTAGTTGGCGTGCACGAGCTCTAGTAATTGGTCCAGTATGTATAGCAGCAGGGGCTGTGGGTGTAACAATTGTATTGATGTCCTCATCATCCTCCCCTTCTTGAAATGAAGTCGTCCTCGACGGAAGTCCATCTTCCTCACCCAAATAAGGCTTCAAATCTGCAATGTTAAAAGTGGGACTAACCCCAAAATCTGCAGGCAGCTCAAGTTTATATGCATTATCATTTATTTTCTCTAACACCTTAAAGGGACCATCAGCACGTGGCATTAGCTTTGATTTGCACAAATCAGGAAATCTATCCTTACGTAAATGTAACCAAACAAGATCTCCAGGTGCTAACACAACATGTTTTCTACCCTTATCTCCAGCAAGTTTATATTTAGCATTCATACGCTCAATGTTTTCCTTAGTTAACTCATGCATTTTTAAAATCAATTCAGCACGTTGTTTAGCATCAAAATTAACCTTCTCTGAAGATGGAAGAGGCAACAAATCAATAGGTGCACGAGGTAGGAAACCATACACAACTTCAAAAGGGCACATCTTAGTAGTAGAATGCAATGAACGATTATAAGCAAATTCAATATGAGGCAAGCATTCCTCCCACATTTTCTTATTATTCTTCAAAACAGCCCTAAGCATAGTAGACAACGTTCTATTGACTACTTCAGTTTGTCCATCAGTTTGGGGGTGACAAGTAGTACTAAAAAGCAGTTTAGTCCCCAACTTAGCCCATAAACATCTCCAAAAGTGGCTAAGAAATTTAGTATC
>NW_021203706.1:0-935 GCF_002162155.2 Triticum dicoccoides
CAACCTGATAACACTCTTGAAGGTCGTGGCCCTTGGTCCGATGGATCTTGCAATACGGCCCATCGCCCCTCTCGGCCTTCTCGGTAGTCGTAGCTTCCTGGCAATCAGTGCACACGATAGCCTCCTTGCCGGGGGACTTCAACCTTGGTGGTCTTGTCGGTACTAGGTGTGCCCGATCCTTCAACAATCATCACTGCCTTATCCTTGCGCCTATTATTGCGCTTCTTGCTCTTCTTTTGATTGGTGGATTCATCATCATCCTCTGAATCAATATTGATGCAATCGTCCTCTCCGGGTAACTTCCTTCCTTCCTCCATCCGAGAACACTTATCCACTATGGTGTAAAGCTCCTTCACAGTCTTGGGCAACCGCACATTCATCTTGGAAAGAATCTTGCGGTTGCGCACATTGGACTGGAAGGCAGCTATCACAGCTACCGGATGGATGTTTGGGATGTTCCCATGGACTCTGCTGAACCTAAGTGGGAGCACCTAAGCTTTGAAGAGTGGCGAAGCTTTCTCATGCACAAGTTTTAGCCTACAGAACACTTATGGACAAGAGGTAGAACTTATCTATTAGGCTTGCCACGGATCGTAGTGCTGGTCCATCTTCTCATCTCCTTGTAGAAACCAAGTTCACAGCAGGAACCTATGGCTTTATGCAGATGAGAATGATGCAGGATGCAATCCTATCTATATGCATATGCAGATGCTCATGAAATGCTTATGCAAATGCTCTTGGAATGCTTATGCATGCATGCAACTTGGTCGGGGCCCCCCAGCATTTCATTTATTTCTCTGGTGCACAGGGCCATCGCCTTGGCTTTGTACAAGGGGTTAAATGCATCTGAGGCAAGGCTTGTACAAATGGGTGGCTGCCGGGTAGGGCCCGAAAGCCGCACCTTATGGGTAGAACTTGCGGAGATGCTTAATATT
>NW_021203707.1:0-1120 GCF_002162155.2 Triticum dicoccoides
GATGGTGATCATGATGGTGCTTCGGAGATGGAGATCACAAGCACAAGATGATGATGGCCATATCATATCACTTATATTGATTGCATGTGATGTTTATCTTTTTATGCATCTTATCTTGCTTTGATTGACGGTAGCATTATAAGATGATCTCTCACTAAATTATCAAGAAGTGTTCTCCCTGAGTATGCACCGTTGCCAAAGTTCGTCGTGCCCAGACACCACGTGATGATCGGGTGTGATAAGCTCTACGTCCATCTACAACGGGTGCAAGCCAGTTTTTGCACACGCAGAATACTCAGGTTAAACTTGACGAGCCTAGCATATGCAGATATGGCCTCGGAACACGGAGACCGAAAGGTCGAGCGTGAATCATATAGTAGATATGATCAACATAAAAGATGTTCACCATTGAAAACTACTCCATCTCACGTGATGATCGGTCATGGTTTAGTTGATTTGGATCACGTAATCACTTAGAAGATTAGAGGGATGTCTATCTAAGTGGGAGTTCTTAAGTAATATGATTAATTGAACTTAAATTTATCATGAACTTAGTACCTGAGAGTATCTTGCTTGTTTATGTTGATTGTAGATAGATGGCTCGTGCTATTGTTCCGTTGAATTTTAATGCGTTCCTTGAGAAAGCAAAGTTGAAAGATCATGGTAGCAATTACACGGACTGGGTCCGTAACTTGAGGATTATCCTCATTGCTGCACAGAAGAATTACGTCCTGGAAGCACCGCTGGGTGCCAGGCCTGCTGCTGAAGCAACACCAGATGTTATGAACGTCTGGCAGAGCAAAGCTGATGACTACTCGATAGTTCAGTGTGCCATGCTTTACGGCTTAGAATCGGGACTTCAACGACGTTTTGAACGTCATGGAGCATATGAGATGTTCCAGGAGTTGAAGTTAATATTTCAAGCAAATGCCCGGATTGAGAGATATGAAGTCTCCAATAAGTTCTATAGCTGCAAGATGGAGGAGAACAGTTCTGTCAGTGAGCATATACTCAAAATGTCTGGGTATAATAATCACTTGATTCAATTGGGAGTTAATCTTCCGGATGATTGCGTCATCGACAGAATTCTCCAATCACTGCCACCAAGCTACAAGAGCTT
>NW_021203708.1:0-1410 GCF_002162155.2 Triticum dicoccoides
CATGGGTTCATAATGTACTTCGTCGGGCAGGTAATCTGCAAGATTGCTATAACCGGGCACCATCCTCGGATCATTATCGACGTTGTGGCTAGGCACCTTGAGCGGGGGGCACGATTGCTTCGCTTGTTCGCCGAGCTGGGCAATTTGTTTCCCAGCTCGTCGTTCTTTCAGCCTTTGATCACTGACAGTACTTCCCGACCGCTCCGCTTCGGCAAATTCCTTTCCAATAATGCGGTCATAGTTTCCTTTCGGCGGATCAGACTTCGGTGGTTTTGTCAGGGCAGCCAGAGTGCGCTTCACTTTCACCCGATCTACCTTCTCCTCCGGAGGTGGATGTTTCTTTGCTTTCACCCCTTCAAAGAAGTTCCTCACTTCTTCTCGCGCGATCTCGACGTTCTCCTCCAGGGTCCTCTCATATGGTAACTTCTCTGGAGTCTTCAGAGAAGGACCGAATCTGTATGTCCTCCCGCCTCTGGTTGTACTGCTAGACGCCGACCGAGCAGACGGATCGGTTGTCTTCTTTACTTGCTTAAGCGGCGTAGGAGAAGGACTACGACGCGCCGGAGCAGCTGGAGCGGCGGCAGGTCTCTTCCGCCCTTGCTGACGAGGCGGAGAAGGAGGAGGCTGGCTGCTTGGGTGCGTCGGCGCAGGCGGAGAAGGAGGCGGAGTGCCGCCACGCGCCGGAGAAGGAGCCGGCCGAGGGCCCTGATCGTCACTCGCCGGAGGAGGAGGCGGTGGAGGCAGAGTACCCTGACTCACCGGAGGAGGAGGAGGAGGAGGCGGTGGCGTCCAATTCGGAAGGTTGATGAGCTCCTTCCGCCATAGGCATGGAGTCTTCGAGCAGACCCCAGCCGAGTCTCCCCTTCACCGGTAGGGTGGTCAAGCTGGAGGTCCTCAAATCCCTCCGTTATCTCATCCACCATCACCCTAGCATATCCTTCTGGAATCGGCCGGCAGTGAAAAGTTGCGCCGGGTTCAGTAGGATAAACAGAGCCAACAGCCGCCTTGACCTTCAAATTCATCCATTGCGTCATAAGGTGGCAATTTTGAGACTCCGTTATAGCATCCATGGGATAGCTGGCAGGAGCCGTCAAGGCATGCTCCAGCTGAAGCAACTCGGTGGAAGCCACGCTGCTTCTGCGCTGAGATGGCGGGGTAGCTTCGCGGGAGGCTTCGGCAGTATGTTTGCTGCGATTTGCTTCTCGTTCCTCTATCGCGTCTACCCTTGCTTGCAGCGCCTGTATTTGGGTCTGCTGCACTTTTTTCCACCTCTCATGGGATTTGTAACCGCCTGCGTCCGGAAACCCAACCTTCCACGGAATGGAGCCTGGCGTGCCTCGTGTCCGTCCAGGGTGCTCAGGATTCCCGAGGGCCATTGTGAGCTCGTCGTTCTCTCTGTCTGGAAAGAAC
>NW_021203709.1:0-675 GCF_002162155.2 Triticum dicoccoides
CAAGACCGCGGGCGCAAACGTCACCGCGAAAAATGAGCCATGGGTACTGGCTTCCCAAGTGGACCAATGCTTCTTCATTACCGACCCGCCAAAGCCCAGTCGTGTTGTCGTGAGGAGAGGCAAAAGGAAGATCATCGGAATGGATGGAGTAGCCAATGAGCAAGACTTCGACAAGTACGGCGACCCGAGGATCGAACATGACGACGATGATGAAGTAGCAGCATACACCACAAGAAGAAGCAGGACCACCCTACCTAAAGGACGTCCATTCCACAGAAGAACTCCATTTGCGAAAAAGAAGGGCAAGAAGATTGTGAACAGATAGCTAGCTAAGATCGATTGTATTTAAATCGTAGCCTTCATTTCTTGATTGTATTTCATGGGTACTTTTTGAACTATCATGAATATTTTTAAATTTCATGGACACTCGATCTCGATCGCTATCCCACCTTGCCAGATCCGGCCCCCTCGCCGCCGAGCACCCCCCAGTCCACCGGCCGCCGCCGCCGACCCCCCGCACCCTCGATTCCCCTACCCAACCGCCGCCGCTGACCCCCCGCACCCCGCGCACCGTCTTATAAAAAAAATTAGTATCAAACAGCTTTTTAAATGCTACTGTCTTATAAAAAAATATTACTGTTATTATTTAAACAAGTTTGAACATATTTAAACACA
>NW_021203710.1:0-1067 GCF_002162155.2 Triticum dicoccoides
AGAGACGGAGTTTATCTTCGAGTATCTCCACTTCAAGGAGTTAAGCGTTTTGGTGTTAAGGGTAAATTAGCGCCACGTTTTGTGGGACCATACAAAGTTCTGGAGCGTATGGGAGAAGTTGCCTACAAGTTGGAATTACCCGAAGGATTGTCAGCAGTTCATGACGTATTCCACGTGTCCCACTTGAAGAAGTGCCACGCAGAGATGGCGGATATACCGCTGAGAGATACAGTGCCACTAGAGGCGATTCAGTTGGACAATGATTTGACCTATGAAGAGAAACCAGTCAAGATTCTTGAGTATGCCAGCCGAGTCACCCGCAACAAGGTTACCAAGTTTTGCAAAGTTCAGTGGAGCCACCACACAGAGGATGAAGCCACCTGGGAGAGAGAGGAAGATCTGCTGAAGGACCACCCTCACCTATTTTCTAGCCAACCCGAATCTCGAGGGCAAGATTCATCTTAAGGGGGTAGGTTTGTAACATTCCAAATTTTCAATTTGGAATGTTATAAAATAGATCATTAATGCACATCCTATTTTATTGCATTTTGGGTTTGATCCTAGAAATTCTAAGCAACTCAAGGACCCTCGGAGAGAGTTGGGGATTTCGTTATTTTCATATTTGAGTTTTCTCGAATTTTGGAAATAGCATCATTTGATTTTATTTATTTTATCTTCAATTTTTTTGATTATAAAAATATGAGAGAGGGAATAAAAAGACTTTCCCAAAATAAAGAAATATTGAGGATTTAATAATAAAATCAAATAAGTTTTTATTTTGGATTTTATTGCTATTTTATTTGAATTTAGGAAAAATGCGCGTTTCTCAAAATTGCATTTAGGCCCCAAATAAATGTTCATCTTGTCCGACTTGATTTTAGAAGTCGGGGAAAATTTATTTCAGGATTTTTGGAGTACGTTTAGTATTTCTTTCGTTTGATTTTCTGCGAGAAATTTATTAAAAAAAAACCGAACCGACTATAGGCAGGGATCGGCCAGGACTCCTCTGGCGGGGTTCTTTATATAGCGCCACCCCGGGCCGCCGCCAGCCCCAGCCCGCCCGAGCC
>NW_021203711.1:0-1171 GCF_002162155.2 Triticum dicoccoides
ACGGGTGTCGCCTTACCTTTGCCCGGGACCGTTTGCGCCTTTTGGCACACGTATATGACAGTGTCACTAGCATCCATATGATAAGGAGCCCGGGCTGACATGGCTAGTCGTAAACCCAAAGTGGCACAGACTTACAGGGACAGGCATCCATGACCCAGCATCGAACGTGTCGGTCATCAGCGAGTGAATCCAGGCTGTAGCACTGGGCTAGCAGGACTCCGGTGAACCGGGCTGTAGCGGGCTAACAGGACTCCGGTATTCATCGCGTGACATTTCCCCGAAGGGACAGACACAGGAACGAAGAAGGACACATGCCGGCCAGCCTAAGTGTTCCGGAGCAGTAGCAAGCTACCATGGCTCAGTGGAAACACTAGGAGACATTTCCCGGTAAGAGAGGCTACTAAGGATAAACAACTAGATAGTCAGATCCCACACATACCAAGCGTTTCAATAACATACACACAATATGCTCGATATGTGCAAACACAACATGGCATCACAACATGACTCCACGACTCAAGTATTTATTCAATAGGCTCCGAGGAGCGAGATATTACAAACAGGGGTCTCATGACCCAACATTCAGAGCATACAAATCAAGGCACATGCGGAAGCTTAACATGTCTGAGTACAGACATCTATAAATGAAAAAGGCTGAGAAGCCTGACTATCTACCAATCCTGCCGAGGCACAAGATCGTAGCTAAGGTAACAAGCTAAACGTCGAAGTCCACGCGAAACTACTAGTGAGACCGAAGTCTCTCTGCAAAAACATAAAATAGGCAAACGTGAGTACAAATGTACCCAGCAAGACTTACATCAGAACTATCTACATATGCATCATTATCAACAAAGGGATGGTGGGGTTTAACTGCAGCAAGCCAGCTTTGACTCGGTGGCTATCCTGAACTACGACTGCAAATAACTCTTTTGAGGTGGCGCACACGAGTCCACATATTCACCATATCAATACACCACTATGGATCCGCTCCCGTCTCCCTACGAGAACGCCATCCATAGCACTCACGCTTATCTTGCGTATTTTAGAGTATCCACTTTCACTTGTCTATGAACTGATATAAGCAACCCAGAAGTCCTTTTCCGCGGACACGGCTATTCGAATAGATTAGGTTAACCCTGCAGGGGTGTACTTCTTCACACACGCTCTCACC
>NW_021203712.1:0-509 GCF_002162155.2 Triticum dicoccoides
GACCCGTTTCGTGAACTATTACTCACCGGTTTTGGGCCGCAAAGCGATTTCCATAGTTGTTGAACCCCAAGGTGCGCTTATGTGTTGGTCATCAACACTCACAGTTTTGGCCGATTCTGGCCCGTTTCCTGGACTATTACTCACTGTTTTGGGGTCCCGGAGTGATTTCCACGATTAACGAATCCCGGGGTGCGTTTATGTTTGGGTCATCAACACTCGCTGTGTTGGCAGATTCTGAGCCGTTTCGTGGACTATTACTCACCATTTTTGGGCCCCAAACAAATTTCCTTAGTTGTTGAACCCCAAGGCGCGCTTACGTGTAGGTCATCAACACTCACAGATTTGGCCGATTCTGGCCGTTTCGTGGACTATTACTCACTGTTTTGGGGTCCTGGAGTGATTTCCACGATTACGAACCCTGGGGTGCGTTTACGTTTCGGTCATCAACACTCGCGGTTTTTATCGATTCTGGCCCGTCTTATGGACTATTACTCACCGTTTCGGGGCCC
>NW_021203713.1:0-1748 GCF_002162155.2 Triticum dicoccoides
TGTTTCATATAAACCTCTTCCTCCAAAAATCCATGTAGAAAAGCATTCTGCACATCAAGTTGACGAAGTGACCAACCACGAGAAACAGCAATGGAGAGAAGAAGCCGAATAGTGGTAGGCTTGACGACAGGACTGAAGGTGTCCTCATAGTCAAGACCATGACGCTGCCGAAAACCGCGAGCAACAAGTCGCGCTTTGTAACGCTCAATAGATCCATCCGAATGCTTCTTCACTTTGAATACCCATTTTGAGTCAATAACATTTACCCGTGGTGGTGGAGGAACGAGAGTCCATGTCTTGTTACAAAGAAGAGCATGAAACTCCTGCTCCATAGCCTCTCGCCAATGTGGAATGCGCAGGGCAGCCTGATATGAGCGAGGCTCAGAAGATGGATCCGCAACAGCAGCAACCAAACAAGCAGCCAACCAAGCAATCGTACCATCCTTACGTTCCTTAGGTTTGAAAATGCCACTGCGACTGCGTGTATGTGGTCGGGACACAGGAACCACCGAGGTCGACGGAGCAGCCTGCAACGGGCTGGAGGACGGCGACGTTGACGAGTCAGCCGGTGACGAGGAGCCAGTCACGGTAGCCTTGGACTCGGTTGGCGAAGAAGGCCGACCCACCGGCGAAACCGGCAGAGCAGACGAAGCAGCTGGCGACTCTGGCATCACAGACCGGGCCGATGGCGAGCTCGGCATAGTGGGCCGTGGCGCGGCCGGTGTCGCGGGCCGATCCGCTGATGAAGGCGACGTGAGGACCCGAGCCGCGGGCGAAGACGGCGTGACGGGCCGAGCCGCAGGCAAAGACGGCGTGACGGGCCGAGCCGCGGGCGACTCGGCGGCCGCTGGCGAAACGGACCGAGCAGTGGAGATGCTCGGCGCGACGGGCTCGTCGGGTGACCATGCATGGGCACGCGAATCGATGCCATGCAACATAGGGTGATCGATGTGCCCACCAGAAGACGACGATGATGATGGTGAATCCTCCAACAGCTCCAAACGAGCTCCACGTCCGGTTCCTGCACCATGGTTAGGTAACAGCAAAGGAGAGTATGCAACATCATCAAATTGGTCAGAAGCAACAGAGGATGAATGCAGGGATGGTGGTTCGACAGTGGACACAGGAAGGTTGGCAAAGGGAAAAACATGCTCATCAAACACGACGTCCCGAGATATATAGACACGATTAGTGGGAACATGAAGACATTTGTAACCTTTATGAAGAGACCTATAGCCAAGAAAAACACACTTCTTAGAACGAAACTCAAGCTTGCGCTTCTTATATGGACGAAGATGCGGCCAGCAAGCACACCCAAATACCTTGAGAAAGGTATAATCAGGTTGTTCATTAAGGAGAACCTCAATGGGAGTCTTCATGTTTAAAACACGAGTAGGAGTACAGTTGATGAGAAAGCATGCAGTGGTGAAAGCATCACTCCAAAACCGAAACGGAACAGATGCATGGGCCAAAAGAGTAAGACCAGCTTCAACAATATGACGATGCTTACGTTCGACTGAACCATTCTGCTGATGTGTATGTGGACATGCTAAACGATGAGCTATCCCAAGCGACTGAAAGAAAGAGTTGAGGTTGCGATACTCGCCCCCCAGTCTGACTGGACATGAACAATTTTGTGCTTGAGAAGACGTTCAACATGTTTTTGAAACTGAACAAAAATATCAAACACATCAGATTTGCGTTTAATAAGGTAAAGCCAGGTAAAGCGACTATAAGCATCAACGAAA
>NW_021203714.1:0-1621 GCF_002162155.2 Triticum dicoccoides
TTGTATGACCTGCGTGTCATTGAAGAACGCCATGTAAACTACTTTACTTTATTGCTAAACGCGTTAGTCATAGAAGTAGAAGTAGTCGTTGGCGTGACAACTTCATGAAGACACGATGATGGAGATCATGATGATGGAGATCATGGTGTCATGCCGGTGACAAGATGATCATGGAGCCCCGAAGATGAAGATCAAAGGAGCTATATGATATTGGCCATATCATGTCACTACTCTATTTGATTGCATGTGATGTTTATCATGTTTATGCATCTTGTTTGCTTAGAACGACGGTAGTAAATAAGATGATCCCTTACAAAATTTCAAGAAGTGTTCTCCCCTAACTGTGCACCGTTGCTACAGTTCGTCGCTTCTAAGCACCACGTGATGATCGGGTGTGATGGATTCTTACGTTCACATACAACGGGTGTAAGACAGTTTTACGCAGCGAAAACACTTAGGGTTAACTTGACGAGCCTAGCATGTGCAGACATGGCCTCGGAACACGGAGACCGAAAGGTCGAGCATGAGTCGTATAGCAGATACGATCAACATGAAGATGTTCACCGACGTTAACTAGTCCGTCTCACGTGATGATCGGACACGGCCTAGTTGACTCGGATCATGTGATCACTTAGATGACCAGAGGGATGTCTATCTGAGTGGGAGTTCATAAGATGAACTTAATTATCTTGAACATAGTCAAAAGACCTTTTGCAAATTATGTCATAGCTCGCGCTTTAGTTCTACTGTTTTAGATATGTTCCTAGAGAAAATATAGTTGAAAGTTGATAGTAGCAATTATGCGGACAGTAGAAAGCTTATGTCCTTAATGCACTGCTCAGTGTGCTGAACCCCAAACGTCGTTTGTGGATGTTTCGAACATCGAACATACACGTTTTGATAACTACGTGATAGTTCAGTTAAATGGTTTAAGTAGAGGCACCAAAGACGTTTTTGAAACGTCGCGGAACATATGAGATGTTTCGAGGGCTGAAAATTGGGATTTCAGGCTCGTGCCCACGTCAAGAGGTATAAGACCTCCGACGATTTTCTTAGCCTGCAAACTAAGGAGAGAAGCTCAATTGTTGAGCTTGTGCTCAGATTGTCTGAGTACAACAATCACTTGAATCAAGTGGGAGTTGATCTTCCAGATGAAATAGTGATAGTTCCTCCGAAGTCATTGCCACCAAGCTGCTAGAGCTTCGTGATGAACTATAACATATCAAGGATAGAGATGATGATCCTTGAGGTATTCGCGTTGTTTGACATCGCGAAAGTAGAAATCAAGAAGGAGCATCAATTGTTGATGGTTGGTGAAACCACTAGTTTCAAGAAGGGCAAGGGAACAAAGGGATACTTCATGAAACGGCAAATCAGCTGCTGCACCAATGAAGAAACCCGAGGTTGAACCCAAACCCGAGACTAAGTGCTTCTGTAATAAGGGGAACAACCACTGGAGCAAGATTACCCTAGATACTTGGTAGATGAGAAGGCTGGCAAGGTCGATAGAAGTATATTGGATATACATTATGTTAATGTGTACTTTACTAGTACTCCTAGTAGCACCAGGGTATTGGATACCGGTTCGGTTGCTAAGTGTTAGTAACTCGAAATAAAAGCT
>NW_021203715.1:0-2274 GCF_002162155.2 Triticum dicoccoides
CGGGCCCGAGTGGCGGCGGGGAGGGCCCGCGATGGGCCGCGGCGGGACGGCGGAGGAGGCGGCGCGGGGAGGCCACGTGGCAGCCCCTCAGTGGCTGCGGGCGGCGGTGGAGTCCGTCCGGCGAGAAACGGACACGTCCGGTGCGCGCGAGGGGATTTTTTTAGGGTTTCGGGGAGGAAGGAGATCCGAAAACGGAGGGGTGTTTAAATAGGCATAGAGGGAGCTAGGAGAGTCCAAATGAGGTGCGGTTTTTTCCCACGCGATCGTGATCGAACGCTCTAGATGATGGAGAAGAGTTAGGTGGGTTTTGGGCCAAATTGGAGGGGTGTTGGACTGCAACACACACAAGGCCTTTTCGGTCCCTCGGTTAACCGTTGGAGTATCAAACGAAGTCCAAATGATACGAAACTTGAAACGCGGTCTACCGGTAGTAAACCAAGGCCCGCTTGGCAAGTCTCGGTCCAATCTGGAAATGTTTAATCCCCACACACGAAAGAAAGGTAGGAATGACCACCGGAGGAGAACGAAGCGCCGGAATGCAAAACGGACAACGGGGAAAATGATCGAATGCATGAGATGAACACGTATGCAAATGCAATGCACATGATGACATGATATGAGATGCATGACAACGATAACAACACATGGAGACAAAGACCCGAACCCGAGAAAATAAAATAACTTAACGCCGGAAATGGCAAGAGTTGGAGTACAAATTGGGAAGGTTACATCCGGGGTGTTACAACTGGGCAGCGCACCAACAAATTTTTTATATAATTTTTTCTTTTCTGCATTATTTATTTTTTCTATTTATTTTTGAGTAGTTTTTTATATAGTTTTTTCTTTTCTGCATTATTTATTTTCTTCTATTTATTTTTTAGTAATTTTTTTGTATATTTTTTTATTTTTTGCATTATTTCTTTTCTTCTATTTATTTTCTTTTGGAAATTGAATGCTGCATACTGAACAATTAGGTAAATGACCGAAAAACAACAAATGATGTCAGAACATGTTGGAAATTGGTGACGTCGCTTTGAATGCTGCATACTGAACACAAAAGAAGTCCGGAGTTCAAATAAGTTTAAAAAACATTGAAGTGGCCGTGTAACAGATGAGTTCTCGTCCGAAACCCTGATACTCCGAAAGAGTATGTCTAGTTTGTACATGAAGTGTGTCCAGTTTTTGCCGTGACCCTCTCTACTCTTTTGCGCATGCTATGCGGGTGATATGATGATACCATGCCAAGTTTCAACATTTTCAGAATTCATTTTGTAGTGGTTTTCAATTTCACGGTCATTTAGCTCTCTAAACAATTAGGTAAATGACCGAAAAACAACAAATGATGTCAGAACATGTTGGAAATTGATGACGTCGCTTTGAATGCTGCATACTGAACACAAAAGAAGTCTGGAGTTCAAATAAGTTATTAAAAATAAAAAAGAGGTGCAATGCTGGTTAATTTGCTTCAAGCCATTCGGAATAGTGTAGACTGCACTGCACATAGCTCAGTGCAATCTATACTATTCCGCAAGGCTTGAAGCTAATCAACATGTAGGTGAGCATTGCAACTCTTCCTCATTGTCTGTGCACTCACGGCTTATAAACCGCTCATACTGCCTCTCTCTTGGTGAGGTGGGACTAAAAATCAGCTTACAAAGAAACTCTAGTACCGGTTCATGGCATGAACCGGTACTAAAGGTCTTCGTGGGGGCCCCAGACTGACCATAGGCAGACACAGCCTCATTAGTACCGGTTTGTGGCATGAACCGGTACTAAAGGTTACCCACGAACCGGTACTAATGATGCCCGCCCGCCTAGCCGTTGGAACCGGCACTAATGGTCACATTAGTGCCCACTCAAATTCAAACCGGCACTAATGTGCTTCACATTTGACCCTTTTTCTACTAGTGATGGTGGAGGGGGGCACCGCACACGGCTAAGAGACAATCAACTTGATCAACTTGTGTGTCTAGAGGTGCCCCCTGCCCCTGTATATAAAGGAGCAAGGGGGGAGGCGGTCGGCCTAGGAGAAGGGCGCGCCAAGGGGGGAGTCCTGCTCCTACCGGGAGTAGGACTCCTCCTTTCCTAGTTGGAGTAGGAGAGAAGGAAAGAGGAGGAGAGGGAGAAGGAAAAGGGGGCTGCACCCCTTGTCCAATTCGTATCAGAAGGGGGGCGCAGGCCTCCTTCCTTTTGGCCTATCTCCTCTATGTTGGAAATATGCCCTAGAGGCAATAATAAATTAGTTATTATTATATTTCCTTGTTCATGATAATC
>NW_021203716.1:0-1232 GCF_002162155.2 Triticum dicoccoides
GAAGGAACTTCTTCTCCTTGAACAAATCAATCAGTGGCTTGGTGTGCTAGGGATACATATAGATTGAAGGTTGCAAGTCTTCAAACCACAGAATTCTTCGCACGTGTGCATGACTGACTTGCGATGATTCCAGAGGAAGCAACATTGACTTTCTCGAGTCCACGGCGGCAACTTGCATCATATGCACATGAATTAAAGGAAGTCACTACCTTCATCCAAACATATGCTTCATGAGCTAGCATGATCAAATGCTTTCAAAAGTTTCCAACACTAGCTTAATGTTCAACAAAATTATGGAGGAGATAAGGATGTTGTCAATGGGCTCAACAACAATTCATCTAGGTTTCCTTTTAAAAGGAATTCCATAGTTAAGTGAACACGGTGATAGCATTGGTCAGACCAAAGATATAATGATGTATGCTCAAGGGGTCAACCACGAGTAAGACAACATTACGAGCATCGTTGGTACTGATTTGATTTGACGATAGCCCACACTCAAATCAAAGGATTGATAAGACAATAGGTCCAGCAACTGATCACAAGGACCAATCGATGAAGATATCATCTTTCTTCAACACACACTACACAAGAATATCCCTTTGGAACGAACTAAGTCAGACAAGCTTTTATCTTCCAACTCTCCAAGTTGTTGTCTAGCTTAACCAACTAGCTCAGGGATATCTAACACCGATTCTTGGAGAGAAGGTGGTTCACAAGAAACCAACTTGATCACGAACTCAACATAGCGGTCAGGTGACAATCCGGTAACACCTCCAAGAAGATATTTGGAAAGTCACGAACCACCGGTATGTTACTAAGCTCGAGAACAATCTTGCTTTTTAGGGCAAGATGATATGATCAAATGAGCGAGGACTCGACAAATCCTAACTCATCAATCAAAGAGTGCACCAGGAAATAAGGACTAGGTAGCACGATCAATCTTAGAATGGTGATTCAATAACCAACATACTAAGAATAAAATTATTATCCTTTAACTACCAAGCAACGAGGTTGCTAGGAGTATTGATTTCACACATCACAATTCATTTGTCGGTATTCCGGTTGCATCAACACGGAACCGAGGAATGAAAAAGGATGGCGAGAAGTATCACTATGTCAAGAATTCACAAAAGGTGGTGCAATTCTCATGAAATTCCTGTCATAAAGAAGGTAATACTTCAGGGTAGAGCAGACCAGAAGCTGGATTGTAACTTGATCTGCGGAACACAACT
>NW_021203717.1:0-868 GCF_002162155.2 Triticum dicoccoides
AAAATAAATAGAAGAAAATAAATAATGCAGAAAAGAAAAAACTATATAAAAAACTACTCAAAAATAAATAGAAAAAATAAATAATGCAGAAAAGAAAAAATTATATAAAAAATTTGTTGGTGCGCTGCCCAGTTGTAACACCCCGGATGTAACCTTCCCAATTTGTACTCCAACTCTTGCCATTTCCGGCGTTAAGTTATTTTATTTTCTCGGGTTCGGGTCTTTGTCTCCATGTGTTGTTATCGTTGTCATGCATCTCATATCATGTCATCATGTGCATTGCATTTGCATACGTGTTCGTCTCATGCATTCGATCATTTTCCCCGTTGTCCGTTTTGCATTCCGGCGCTTCGTTCTCCTCCGGTGGTCATTCCTACCTTTCTTTCGTGTGTGGGGATTAAACATTTCCAGATTGGACCGAGACTTGCCAAGCGGGCCTTGGTTTACTACCGGTAGACCGCGTTTCAAGTTTCGTATCATTTGGACTTCGTCTGATACTCCAACGGTTAACCGAGGGACCGAAAAGGCCTTGTGTGTGTTGCAGTCCAACACCCCTCCAATTTGGCCCAAAACCCACCTAACTCTTCTCCATCATCTAGAGCGTTCGATCACGATCGCGTGGGAAAAAACCGCACCTCATTTGGACTCTCCTAGCTCCCTCTATGCCTATTTAAACACCCCTCCGTTTCCGGATCTCCTTCCTCCTCGAAACCCTAAAAAAATCCCCTCGCGCGCACCGGACGTGTCCGTTTCTCGCCGGACGGACTCCACCGCCGCCCGCAGCCACTGAGGGGCTGCCACGTGGCCTCCCCGCGCCGCCTCCTCCGCCGTCCCGCCGCGGCCCATCGCGGGCCCTCCCCGCCGCCAC
>NW_021203718.1:0-1998 GCF_002162155.2 Triticum dicoccoides
CAGCATTTCATAAGTTTGATGGGCAATGGTGCAACTAGCTAGAACCTTGGTTTTAAATGGGACTTCGTGCAGCTGTCGCGAGCTAATCTCATGCACATGCACCTGGACGAGCCTTTCATGTTGGATGAGTAGAAATTTGCAGTTTCTGAACTGCACGTTGAGAAAGAAAAACAAATGGTTTCGTTGGTGCTTCTATAAACATTGACAGGATTTAATCAAAGATGAGCCGTTCACGGCGAAGATTCAGTGGCATAACCCAAGGGGAATCCCTCACACTTGTTGAATACGGCAAACAGTGTTTTTACCCAAGAAAGTGAAACCATTTCGTACTTCAAAGCCCTTTGATTGCATGACAACGGCATGGAAGGACATTTCTAATGTCACATGGGCAAATTTGAGCAGGCTTGGGAATTTGGGTAAATCCGAGTTGTAGGTTCGAGTTAAGGGCTAAAATGTAATTGTCCCTATTTTATATTATTGTATTTCTTCAATTCATTGTTCATATTTTCACTTCTTTCAGTGGTGCTCATTTGAGTAGGGAGCGTATTCATCGAATGTATTGCTATGATACCGAGCTCATGTGAGCTCAGGTGAACAATAAAATCAATTTTTTTTAAAACAACCGATTGTGTGTGTGTGAAACTTTGACAAATGTTTTCATAGCTTGTAAAATTTCATCACCAGATCATATTCGTGTTAAAAGTTAAAAGGAAACAAAATCAGTGCTCCAAAATGCATTTGAAAATAAAATTTTGGAGCATCAAATTGTTTTTGCCACATTTTACACGAATGTGATCTGGTGATAAAATTTTGCAAGCGGTCAGAACATTTATCAAAGTTTCACACAAAAAATAACAATTTTTGAATTTATTTTAAATTTTTATTTTACTGTTCACCCGAGCACACATGAGCTCGGGATCATAACAGTCGCGTCCTCTACACGATACACTAGTGCCCCCTTCCTTTTTAAAAACACCCTTTGTAGACATGCATTTTCACATAGTCCACACCTGCCAAACAGTTTGTTCGGCGCACTTATAAATTCGTTATGTCACAAATATCAATGTTACTTTTAGAAAGTTCCAAAAATCCACCAAACAGAATAGTTTTGTTGTGAGTATTAACCCCAACAATCGAACCAAACGGACGCCCATCATCTATTTGTATGTATGTGGTGTCTAATCATATCACATCACACTGCTAAAAAATCATATAACATCACTAAATATTCCATAGTCCAACACATTTCTGGAGACAGCCAAAAAATCTTAGTTACCAAGTCATTCTCATCTACCTGAATTGAATAGAAAAATTGACATATTTTGGTATTTTTTTCATCTATTCCAATACTATCCCTGTGACACCTTCCATCGCATTTATTTTTCTATTTTAGTACATATGTCTTTCATATGTTCACGTCTAAATCCAATGTTTTCAATTCTACATGCTTCTTTTGGCCTCCTAATTGATTATTTTTTTATTTGAAATGCCTACAGATTTGCGACCTCTGTGTTTTCTATTTATGTTTATATTGTTTTTATTTGGGATCTCGAGTGTTGGACCATGGTTCTATGGAAAGAATTTGGTTACATGACACCTAAAATTCATAAACAACATTAAATTTGTTTCTAAGGCTGATCTTCATATGAAAATCACATCAACATCGTGTTTTAGGCCTATAGTAATTCAATGTCTCCTCTCTTTCATCTTTCGATGATAGTGTATAAGTTGTAATGATTGTCTTAGATCATAAGGAAGCGATTAGAATGAAATCAAACTACAAGTAACCTCCGTTAACGAGAAGATGTTAATGTTCGCTGTTGCATTGTCGAAGAGTTCTTCACTTTATGGTCATTTACTTCTTTTGATATGTTATAAAATAAATAAGCTTCCTCTTTTGATAAAAGTTTCATGCCAAAATTTGTTATCCTTTCATCGATGCCATTTGATTCAATTTCTTGCACATCATATATCAAATAGGATTCAATCTAGTTAATA
>NW_021203719.1:0-1162 GCF_002162155.2 Triticum dicoccoides
GTGGTGACGGTGTTGGTGAAGTACAATATCCGCAGGGCTTCGCCTAAGCACTATGAAAACTATGACGGAGGATAAACTAGAGGGGACGGGGTTGCCGGCACACGGCTTGGTGTTTCTTGATCTGTCTTTGGTGCTAGCCCTGCCCCTCTATTTATATGTTGAGCCTTAGGGTCCAAACTTGGAGTAAAAGCCTCCACAAAGTCGGTTTCACCCGAAAGGCAAGAGTCCTTCTCGTACTCCAGGGCCAGACGCCAGGGTACCCGGCGTCTGGACCCAGACGCCAGGGACCCTGGCGTCTGGCCCGTGGACTCCGGAAAACTTCCTTTTGCGCTTTCCAAAAACCTTGTGGGCTTTCCCCTTTGGCCCAAATAACGTGTTCTCGTACCCAAACATTTCGGGAAACATCCGGAACCCCTTCCGGTGAATTCTGGAACCCTTCCAGAGATCAAACACTATTATCCCATATATCAAACTTTATCTCCGGACCATTCCGGAGTTCCTTGTTATGTCCATGATCTCATCCGGGACTCCGAACAACATTCGGTTACCAACATACATAACTCATATAATACTATATCGTCAACGGAACGTTAAGCGTGCGGACCCTACGGGTTCAAGAACTATGTAGACATGACCTAGAACTGTTTCCGGTCAATAACCAATAGCAGGACCTGGATGCCCATATTGGCTCCCACATATTCTACGAAGATCTTTATCGGTCAAACCGCATAACAACATACGTTGTTCCCTTTGTCATCGGTATGTTACTTGCCCGAGATTCGATCGTCGGTATCTCAATACCTAGTTCAATCTCGTTACCGGCAAGTCTCTTTACTCGTTCCATAATACATCATCCCGCAACTAACTCATTAGTTGCAATGCTTGCAAGGCTTTAAGTGATGTGCATTACCGAGTGGGCCCAGAGATACCTCTCTGACAATCGGAGTGACAAAACCTAATCTCGAAATACGCCAACCCAACATGTACCTTCAGAGACACCTGTGGTACTCCTTTATAATCACCCAGTTACGTTGTGACGTTTGGTAGCACCCAAAGTGTTCCTCCAGTAAACGGGAGTTGCATAATCTCATAGTTACAGGAACATGTATAAGTCATGAAGAAAGCAATAGCAACATACTAAACGATCAAGTGCTAAGCTAAC
>NW_021203720.1:0-1351 GCF_002162155.2 Triticum dicoccoides
CTCTTATTCGTCTCCTGTTTTGCTTTATTAGCTCTATTAATATCATCTTTCAAAATGGAATCAGGAGTCATAGGAAGCAAAGTAATATTTTTATCCTTATGAACAAGAGTATAGTGATTGTTTCTACCATGGTGTACAGAATTTTTATCAAATTGCCATGGTCTACCAAGTAATAAGGAACATGCTTGCATAGGTACCACATCACAATCAACATAATCAGCATATGTAGAGATACTAAAATGCACACGAACAGTACGTGTTACCTTAACCTTGCCGCTGTTGTTGAACCATTGGATGTAGTAAGGATGTGGATGTGGTCTTGTGGTGAGAGAAAGCTTCTCCACCATCTCCATGCTAGCCAAGTTGTTGCAGCTCCCTCCGTCTATGATGACGCGCACAGAACGTTCCTTCACAACTCCCTTGGTATGGAACAAATTGTCCCTCTGATTTTGCTCAGCTTGTGTGATCTGCACACTCAAAACACGTTGAGCAACTAAACATTCATACCTGTCAGCGTCTTCAGGAGCCATGTATTGCGTCTCATGATCAGAATCATCTCCACCATGTTCTTCACGTGTAATAAGAGCCAAAGTCTCCTCATCATAGTCACTAGCAGACTCATATCCACCATCCGCGATAGCAATCATCACATGCAGAGATTTGCATTCTCTCGCATAATGACCTCCTCCCTTACAACGACGACAAATAATATCACTTGTGTGCCCTGTTGATGCCATGGAAGAAGAAGAACGCTGTGCAGGCCCCGCAGGTGCGCTCTTGGCAGATAATGGTGGTTGTGCCTGTTTTCTTGTATCACGGCTGGAGGTGGCACCGGATGGAGGTGCTGGTGCAGTTGAAGTAGAAGATGCACGTGGTGTCCATGATGAAGGTCGGCCTGCAGAAAAGTTAGTTCGCCCCAATGCTTGTCGATCCTGCACTTCACGTTCAGCTTTACAAGCAAGATGGAATAAACGAGTGATATTAGTATACTCCTTATAGTCTAGAATGGTCTGAATCTATCTATTTAATCCACCCAGAAAACATGCAAGCATAGCTTCATTCTCCTCAACAATACCACATCTAATCATGCCAGATTGCAATTCCTGATAATATTCTTCTACAGAATTTTTCCCTTGTCTTAAACGCTGCAATTTTTGAAGCAATTCACGTTGATAATATGGTGGAACCCAACGCGTACGCATAGCAGTTTTCAAAGCAGCCCAAGTAGTTGGAATAGGATATAATCTACAATGTTCAGACCACCATACACATGCAAAACTAGTGAAAGCACAAACAGCAGCAGCAACTCGTCTCTCCTCAGGATATTGTAAACATGTAAATCGTTGTTCAG